>NC_142385.1:6765000-6960000 GCF_059441005.1 Hippichthys cyanospilos
CCGGCCGACGTGCACCGCGGCTCTCTGACCGACCCCGCCGACGGGATCTTGACTGCCCGTTCTGCCGCTGTTGTGACCTCTGACCCCAAACCCAGCGCCTTCTCCAGCTCCTTCGCCTCCCTCACCTCCCTGGACACCTTCAACTTTGACCTGGGCCCCTCCCTCATGAGCGAGGTGTTCGGCTTACTGGACGGAGACAGTCACACCTGGGAGCGAGACGAGACGGGGTCTCCGTGGGGGCTCACCAACGACGGATCCGAGATGGACTCGGCTACTATTTCCTACGTGGATTCCCTGCTGAGAGAGGACTGCGCTGGCGGGAAGAGTCCCCAGGGGGCGGAATGGGATGACGACGTGGGGAGCGCCGCTGAGGTGAATGGAGTGGGCGTGTCCGGGAAGCTACCTGAGGCGCCGAGGGGAGGCTCACTTGAGCGAGCCAGGTTAGCCGTGAGGATGGAGACTGAGCGCTTCCAGAGCGCCGCGGATGTGCTTGCACGCCATTACGGCGGTCACAACAGGATGGAGGCGGTGGATTCAAAGAGGATGAAGAAGATATCGTATAGCTATGATGATGACGATGATGACGAAATCAAAGTCTGAAACTCGTTATCGGATATACATCCCCTGTAATTCTAATCCAATAATCAAATCATCAACAATGACACTCGAACTGCACATGGAGGAGTTTCTTTTTTTAGGTGCATAATATTGGATGTTTTTTTTTCCACTAATGGTGCAATGGTAATTTTTTTGTTGCAAATTGATAAAAAAAATATGTTCAAAAAGTTTTAGGATATTCAGCTTTCTGGTGAAATCACTCGTTGCACCTGAAACACTATTGCAGTCATCTTTTCAGTGATTGGCCTTAAGAAATAAAAACATTAATTTGGCGCCATCTTGTGGCACCTATTAAATAAATTCAGGAGCATCAAGGTATACTTTTTTTTTTTACCCATTTTCAGAAGTAAAAAAATAATCTCTTGTCTAACCTGTTTAGTAATTTAAATGATTTATTTTTCATGTACAATTAATAACTTAATTCAGGGGTGTCAAACACATTTTAAATGGGGGCAAATCGTACTTCTAGTTTCTGAGGGTCGTTATGACTTAAAATCAATTTTAAGTGGGATTGTCACACATTTACCTAGTTTTTAAATCAGACACCAGTTGAAACTGTTGAAAAGAGTTATGGTAACAAAATGCTTGGCGCAAAACGCTTCAAGTAAATTCACCTATAAAGGTTAGTATTTCAGATGAAATATCACCCGAAAGCTCAATATCCTAAATTTTTGTAACTACTATAGCGAACCGAGACTCAAACCAAAGAGCACTTCCACTGAAGATGAAGCAAAAGAGGAAACACTAACATGACTCAACAAAGAAGTCTTGCCATTCACTTTTTACTCAATACTTCCTCCCATATGGGAGGACAATCTATTGTATGCTAATGCGCGCCCAGCACTGAGATGACCTTTCATCTTTCTGGAGGTCGGTGCGCATAATCGGCATACTCACATCTCAGGCTTAAGAACATTTCAAGTTATTTTATCGAGTACTTAACTTGACATGAAGGAAAATAGTCAAGCTTTAAAATTGAAAAAGGTTTTTATAGTCTTAATGAATGGCAGTTATCACATGACACAGACTGAATACGACCAATAACACCCGTATTTGGTGTTATCAACTACAGTATATGCTGCACTATGTAACCTTTCCTTTAATGCTGCAGACTTTTTTTTTGTTGGAACTCTGTGCACCTTTAACAAGGAATTCCGTTTTTAAGACGAATTGTAATGTCTACTGTTATGTTATTGCCTACAAATGTACATGAAAATATCAGCTGGCTCCCGTATGAACATGTACATATAAGCACCTTCAGAAAATAGTGCAGTCCACCCTTATACTTTATGACGCACCATAATAATATTAATTGGGAATAAGGATGCTATCATTTGTGGATTTTGTATTGTAAATTCAAAACTATCAAAAAGTCAATATTCAACTTCAAGGCTTGAAGGATGTTTTTATTTGCTATGAAAATAAATGGCCGATGAAAAGAAATACAGTTCTCCATTACTAGAATTTGGAATAATGGTACTGTAGGCTATCTAGCGTACAATATGGAAAGTGTTCTGGACAAATGTTTTGGATCTTGTAATCATTACAGTCTCCTACAGGAACTGGAATGAAAGTTGACCCTCTCGTTATGTTTGTTTGCAAAGTATAGCAATAATGTCCATGGGTCACTTTAACCCTGGTGGATTTCGTTACCCAAACCTGTTAGAAATATATAAAATCCAAATCTAATATTTTATTTTAACCAGTGATTTATGCTTTGATTTTTGAAGAACAGCAATGATAATGCTGGGTCCTTATAAAATTGAATTTGTATGGATTTTTTTTTGTAACTTTCTTAATGAATCAGCATTTATTTTAGCAAGTTTTAGAAGCTTTTTTGTTTGGATCCCAGCTTACGAGTGATTTTTGTGGTTCTTTTTTTTTTTTAGTATTGGTTTATTTTGACCCAGGTTTTGCTTATTAAAAATAAAGTTGGAAAAAAATGGAATCCATACAAATTACATTTTTTATGGATATGTTTATTTAACATAAGCCAAGCAAATATAATTTGCTGAAAAACTCCAGATTTATTTTAACTCTCAAATGCGTTAGTTTGACCCACAACATAATAGGAGGGTTGATGATGGTCCAATTAAAGCATTTCCATAAGTATTTCTGCAAGGTCAGAGGCATGCACTAGTCCAAATTGTCCTTTTATGAAGACATATTCAAGTTAAATATTATTTGCATTTCAACATGTAAAGGGGAAGTCAACCTAAAGGTTTTCTTGAGAATAATTTGTTCTATGAGTCCCCACGTCTAAAAATGACATTCTGATTAAAATTGCATTCATGGAATATGAAGTAAGCCACAAAACCCACCTTTTTTTTGCCTCATCTCAGGCGGCCATTTTGTCATTGGCTGCCACCTAATAATGACATCACAGTTGCTTAGGGCTTAGATAAAAACAAGCACACTTTTTTCTGGGTTACTCTAGGTCGTAGGAGTGGAACTCCAGTCCTTGTTTTCCAGTTTTCTCTCCCCAAAACACCTGATTCGCATGATTATCTTATTAGCAAGCTGATAACGCTTGATCGTAATCATTTGAATCAGGTGTACTTGAGAGAGAGGTTTGAAAATCATGCAGGATACCGGCCCTCGAGGACTGCAGTTCGACACCTGTGCATGATTGGTTGTTACCTGAGCTCTGAGCAAGTGTGATGTCATTTTCAGACGCCTGCATGTGGCAAAAATAAGATGAATAAACACCAGTGGATTTTGCTGGCAACTTCACATCCCACAAAAGCAGTATTAATCAAAATGTTGTGTTTAGACTATTGGGGCTGCAAAGAACATATTTTTGTCAAGACAGTTCTAGGGTCGACTTCCACTTTGAAGTCAATATAGTGTAGAGCTCATCTTACTGCGCAACCGAAGGAGCCTCTTTGGATTGGAGCGCAGGGGGGAGCGGTGGGGGGCAACTTGGAGCTTTGAGTCCAGATTTTTTCATCGGGGGTTTTTTAAGACCGGCCGACTGAACCTGAGGTGGCGGACGTGTCAGCTGGGTCTCGGCTGTCGGGGCGGGAGCTGGAGAAACCAGAGGTTTTGGCGGCAGCGGCGCTTTGGGTTTACCGGAGTGACCCGTTGTTGGTGGCTCATCAGCTTGGTTGGCTTTTCGGACACTGACGCTCCTCTTTGCTGCGAATAAGAGACATCTGTTGTCATTTTCAGACAGACAAAAGAGCACTGATGACAGTAAAGTAAAAGGGCGGTAGTTGAGGGAAAGATCTGTGAACTGAAGGGCCCAAGCCCTGTCGTGGTTAGAACAATATGCAAGGTGACGCGTGGGTGATATTTTGGTGGCTAGTGTGAAACTTCCTGTTTTGATCTATATTCATCTTCCCAAAGTAGACGTACACTAGCTTTACTTGTAAAGGACTTTACACACAACAAGACACAAGAAAAATGTGCTGTCTTAAATCTCTGGATAGTTGATCATATATTCTTTTTAATTTCAAATATAATGGTAACTTAATTTAAAGGGGAAGTCATGTCATTTTTTTTGTTTGCAATAATAGATGCTAAAAATATAGTGCATTTGTGAAAAATGAGCAGCAAAAGACACTCTTTTTTTCAATGTTCGGGGGTGGCGATTTTGCTACTTGCTGTCAACTGAAAATGATATCACAGTTGCTCAGGTAGCGACCATTTATAGCTCATGAGTTTTCTGAGACTGGTCATGTGATGTTCCCAAAGAGAATATGATTAGTCATTAGTAATATGGCCCAAAATCCATATCATGTTTTCCATTAACCCTTCTGTAGTAAAGGGTAAAACTGACCCATTTAAATTTTAAAGTAAAAGTTGAATGTAATAGTTCACATACAACACACAAGTATACATCAAGTATTGCCTTTGATACATTTTAACAGGTTTATGAAAGAAATAACCAAGAAGTGAGTCTACTTATTTAGCCATTTTTTAATTAAGTCACTAGTTAAACAAACAAAAAAACAGTAATTAATATTTGTGTCATAACTAGAGAAATAAACAATTACATAATTTATTATTGTAAAAATGTAAATGTAAAAAAACAATTTAATATTTTTAAAAAATTACATGCATATTGACTCACGTTTGTTTGGTGGTTTGATGGTAACAACTGCCTTTGGTGGGACGGGCCGGGGCACCGAAATGGGCCCTAACTGATCCGAGCACTGCTTCTGGTTGGGGTCCCTGCTCTGTCCCGAGTCGGACTCAGGGGTCAGGTTCTGGATAGGCAATGAGCTTGGTATCGTTGCATCTTTTTGGGTCGTGGTTGCGGCCTGGTGAGCTGAAGCAGCCCATGCTTGCCGTCTCACGGATTTGACAGATGAGATGTTGATCTCATCCTGAGAGGACATGCTACAAAAAAACGGATACAAGGATGCTTACCAATAATTCAGTGGGGATAATTGTTCATTTCACATGCACATTTAACGTTTAATTTTGTCAGGGCCTGAAAGCAACATCATAATAATACATAGTATCGTTCATGTTCCAATTAATTTACTCGTAATTTAAAAATATACTGATCCTGTCACGACATTTAAAATCATTAAATTAGATGTGCAGATACCTGCCGAACCCCTTTTTAACCCCCCCCTCTTTGGTGCCTTTACTGACCCCCAGGAGTACCTGTACCACCATTTGAGAACCACTGGTCTCTATCAAAGCCCTTAGTGTGGTTTCTGAAACAATACCTGTTTGTCTTGGAGCAAGGGAGATGAGATGAAGAAGAAGCCTCTGTGGAGGGCGTGGAAAATGTTCTACACAGTGGAGTCTGTTCTGTGATCGTGGATTGGTCAAGTTGGACCTCGGGATGCTCCGGAATCTCAAAAGACACCTCTGAATAAATATTTACAAATAATAAATACATTTATTTGCTGTTAACTTACTCTCGTCAGGTTATTTTATGTCACTGTTTCTGAAAGACGTGATTCGGTGTTTTCGAAACGGTAAATATAGTCAATGGTCAGAAAATTAGGTACACCAAAACAATCTGATGAGATCTAATAAAAGACCTGTATCCAAAACATGACTCTTAGTTGACTACTTCGATAAGAATTTTACTCAAAATAATTTTATTTGTGGTTAAACCAGCCTGTGTAATGAACATATTTGATTCATATGCAGAGTGAGTACCTTCAGGGAAGAGCACTGAGCTGTATTGAATAAGAGGCTCAATAACTGTCACCACCTGCACCGATGATGCAGACGCCATATCAACCAGGGTGATCTCCCTACATGAGAAGAGGACAAGAAGAACAAGATGAGACGGGTAAAAAATGTGTGGTTGCACACTTATAGTTACCCCTCATCTTGTGACCAGAGGAGATTGGGCCCCAGCACGATGGCAATGTTTCCGGGCGTCATCTTGTTTGCAGCCTGCTGCTCGGACAGCAGCGACAAAAATTGCACCAGGTACCTGAAAAGAAGACGAAGTTTTCAGAAAAACTTTTTATCTGGAGGCCATTTTTGGTTCCAACCGATGTAGAGTTTTGGGAAAGGTTGAACCCGTCTAGATCATTTAAAATTCCTCTTCTGTAATGTATGTTTTCTAAATACAGTGCATCCAGAACATATTCACAGCGCTTCACTTTTTCCACATTTTGTTATGTTTACAGCCTAATTCTAAACTGTATTAAATTCATCATTTACCTTAAAATTCGACACACCCGTTATGACAATGTGAAAAAAGTTTTTGACATTTCTGAATTTAATAAAACCATAAAATTAATAAATCACATTTACATAGGTATTTATTGTCTTTGCTTAATACTTTGTTGATGCACCTCTGGCAGCAATTACAGCATCAGAATACATTTTCATCCAGAATATTTCTATATGCTGTATTGCTGCATTGATTTTTCCAACTATCCTTTTTAGTCTGCCCATTCCTGCTGCTGAAAAACATCTCCATAGCATTATGCTGCCACCACCATGCTTCGCTGTAGGGATGGTATTGTGATGAGTGTGATCAGTGTTGCATGGATTCCTAAAAATATTATGGCTGGCATTCAACTCAAAGAGTTCAATCTTTGTCTCATCAGACCAAAGAATTATGTTTCTCATGGTCTGAGAGTCATTCAGGAGCCTTTTGTCCAGTCAATTTAATTTACTGCAGGTGGACTCCAATTAAGTTGTAGAAACATCTCAAGGGTGATCAGTGGCAAAATGATGAAAAATGATGCACCTGAGCTAAATCGGAAATGGTCTGGATACATATGGAAATATGATTTCTTTTTCTATTTTTAAGTAATTTAAAAAAAAAGTAAAAAAAAAAAAAAAAACATGTCATAATGGGGTATTATTTGTCGAATTTTGAGTTAAGCAAATAATTCAATAGAATTTGGAATGAGGCTGTAAAATAACAAAATGTGGAAAAAAGAGGCACTGTGAATATATTTCAGATGCACTAAAAAGAGACCCAAGGCAACTACTTTTTTTTCAAATTTAAAATTAATGTAACATGTATATTACAATCAAGCCCGCAGAATTGTTTTTCCCCTCAGTCAACATTCAAAACATTTTCATAACATCGCTTCAGAAGCATGTTTCCACATGTTGAACTTTTGACAGCGCGAGAAGATAAAAATGGGAACTAGAAGTTTGCTTAAAGTCAGTTATTGATTATAAAAGGTAAATAATTCCGCACCTGAGGTTGTTGTAGTTTTCAGGTGGCAATTTCTTCAGCAGTATTCGGAACTGTTCCAGCTTCTGTGTGCAGTCTTTTTCACTGTAAGTGCACACAAACGGGAGACAGTTTGCTCTTTTTTTCACCATTGAAAGTAGTTTCCATAACTCTTAAAGGGGAATATAATATAATATAATATAATATAATATAATATAATATAATATCATATCATATCATATCATATCATATATGATATGATATATGATATATGATATATGATATATAATATAATATAATATAATATTATATATATATATATATATATATATATATATATATATATATATATATATATATATATATATATATATATATATATATATATATATAATATTTGTCAAATTTTGTCCATGCAAATTGAGTGACGTCATTTTCAGTTGACAAAAAGTGGCAAAATGGCCACACCCCCAGAAATGAATACAAACAGGCAACTGTGGTCTTTGCTCAGGAATTAGGAAACAACCAATCAGGGCTCAAAAATCACATGATCAGTCTCAGAAAACAAGCCAAACGTAATTGATTCGCTGAGCAACTGTGATGTCATTGTCAGTCGACAGCATATGTCAAAAAGGATGCAATTTGGGGGTTGATTTCCCCTTTAATATCATTGATAGAAAACAAATACGGAAAATTGTGTAAGAAGTGAATTTTGTACAAACCTAGCTGCTTTAAACCAGTCTTTATAGAGTTCAAAGGTCATTAATGGTTCAGGAAGCTCTCGTAGGTAGCACTTCAGCGCACCTGTTGGAGTAATTTGACATGAAAACATGCGTAACAGTCGTCTCCTTGTGGCAAGCCACAAATTGCTTGACAATCGCGTCTCGTTTTGGGGGCTTAGTAAAAAACACTCAGGCCTTCAAAATGTGATGCTCGGGTTCATAGACTTTCTTCAGGATAGTTTACCAGCCACAGCGTGAGGGTCCATCCTGAACTCGCTGTGATCAACCGTCCCATGATCCAGACAAGTCTTGAGCCTCTTCACCACTGAGGCCGCCGCCGCCAGACGAAATAGACCCTGTAGAATAAATGTACAGACGCAGAAGGGCCCTCAGCTTATATGACCAGGGACTAAAAATGTCTTACCTCCTCTCTCATCCCTGTCCTGAGCAGCATGTGAACACATTCTTCAATGGGAGCTGCGATCTCTCGCTTGCTTTGAAGCAGATGAGAGGCAAGCGACTCCCCGAAAACTTTCGGTCCTAAGGGGTTTGCTGGTGGTCCTGTAACTCACCACATATGAAGAGCAAGCTCAACACAAAGGCCATACTCGTGTGGCAAATAAATAAACGCTCTCACCTTTCTGGCTGTGACTCTCTTTGAGTTCATTTATATTTTTATCAAGGAACTCTTGTGAATTTTTGTGGTATTCCGCTTGTAGCTCCAAAAGCTTCAGAAAAAGGAATTAAAAAGCATTAGAGTGTTCAATGGGTATATCACGTTTCATCTTTCGTAGCCTAGCTATATTGCAAATTTCCATCATATAATTTTTATGGGCTTTTATTGCTAAGAGTATTTATTTATTTATTTATTTATTTATTTAGTTTTTCAGAAAATGCTAGGCAAGAGGTCTACTGGAAGATTTGTTTCTGATTAGCATAACAACAATGGTAATTTCCGTCATTTGATAACAATTCTCTTTCTACAGTATATTAGCATTAAGCTAGCAAACGTTCATTAGATTACAAAATGTGATTGAACATTTTGGTGTCGAATTGTTTTAAGTGGAATTATCTGATGTTTTCATTTTAAAGTAAATATCAACAGAAAATGTCAAACATTTTTTAGGCAAGCACGCTGTGAGATTTGTGCTGAGTTAGTGATACCATCAGAGTAGGAATACTTTTTGATCATGTTAAATGTGTTTAATGGCACACTTAACGTATTTAGCAATAAACAGCGTAACAACAATGTTAATTTCAGTTATTCTAAAGCGTTCTTCATTAAACGGTATATTGGTATTAACAAACATTCCTTAGATGGAATTACATAATTCGGTTGAACATTTTGCTGTTGAACTGTACAATGTTAAATGTTCCTATATTTTATGTGTCCAATTTGAAGTAAATACAAGAGGGAGTGGCAAACATCTTGAAGCAAACACGCTGTGATTTTTGTGGAAAACTACATTAGCGACAGCATAAGAACAGGAACACTTTTCAATCATTTTAAACAATTATGCTCATTTCTGTCATTCGATAGCATTTCACATGAAACAGTATATTAGCATGAAGCTAGCACACAGTCTTTAGATGACATTACATAATTTGGCTGGACATTTTCAAGTTTAACTGTACAATCTTTATTTTTTTTTATGTTGTATATGTGAGTTTTATAGTCAGCAGGGAGTGGCACACAGCTTGAAGTAAACACACTTTGACTTGTAGACAAATGTGCTAGCAATAGCATGAGAACAGGAATACTTCACAAAGTATTTCAATCATTTTAAATGTTTAAAGAGATACTAAACATATGTAGCATTTTTCAAGAAGTTTAGATTTATTCTGTAATTAATTTGATCATTATTATTCATGCGGACTATCACATTGAAAAACACATTTGTCCATTTCCTGTTGATTGGAAATGACATCACATGTACTCAGGACTCAGGTCATCACGACTTACCTTTTTTCAGCTTGTGAACACATGACAAAACCTGTCATGTGTTCACAAGCTGAGCCGTGATTGGTTGTAACCTGACCCTTGAGTAGAAATGTGTTTTCAATGGTATCCGCACTCGAAAAACACTTGTGTTAAAAATTATGTTTCTAAAAAAGACTGACTCAAAATTTGACTAAATGTGGCCCAACTTTCTGGGCTGTTTGTATAAAACAACTTAAATTTTGCAGTCATTTTGTACAAAACAGTCCTTTTTGGGTTGAGAAAATGAGGTCAAATCAATTACAATGTTGGGTCGTTTATTTTCTTTTCGCTCAAAATTCAGATATTTGTGACCCAACTGTTTTTAGAGTGTAAGATTAAAACCAATAAAAATGTAGTTCTCAATTAAAGACAAAATGTTAACTTTTTACAGTTGAAAATGGCTAAACAGGTTTAGTATCACTTTACCTAGTTAAAGTGCAACATACGCGAATGAAGTAGCTGGCGTAGTCGTCTTCTTTGGTCGCAAAGTGATACAGATCTGCCGAATACTGATTCTGTAAAGAGAAGATATTGTTAAATTTTCAACCCTGGGAGATGTGCAGCTGTCATGAACACTGGTACTTTGATGATCTCCAACTTCCTCTGAGCTTCTTCTTCTTCCTCCTTGAGACCCTCCTGCTTGGCCTGTGGACCAGTGCTGGCCTGACACCTGGGATGCAGAGTTTGTATCGTATGTAACTTGAGCACATATAACTCAAAAGATGATGAACCTCACCTGAGTCGTGCATTGTTCCAGTCCATATTTAGCTTTGCAAACTGCTTCTTATTTTTGAGAATCTCTGGTAAGTCATCCTTCAAAAAAACCATGAAGGAAGGACGTGATGTTGGGCATGAGGTGTGTGTGAATCAAATACATTTATATTCACCTCGCTAAGTTTATTCAATGGCTCCAAAACTTCCTTCTCCACTTTTATTTCAAAGTCTGCCAGGAGGCTGGCCAACATCTTCTCCATGAAGCAGCACATTTCCAGCACCCTCCTGCCACACAGTAACAAGCACACACGCACACACATGCAACCAGCCTTCATTACTGATGTTCAAAAATGCATTGTGATGAGTGTGTTTCACCACAAGCGTGTGTGGTTTGTCTCTTCCTATTTGGCACAGAACTGAAAACACCAGTCATGAGCATATCACATGGCTTAACGATATTTCTCAGAGAGGCTCACCTGATGGACGAGTCTGCGTCAAAGTCTTTGAAGCTTTCTGCCATGCTGATTGACAGCAGCATGAGAGGCAATTTCTTCTATAGAGAAACATACAAATGCAATGCGCTGACTTGTGGGGGAAAGTTAAGGCCAGCAAAACTGAGCTGAGACACAGCACATGTGTAGAATTTAATTTATCAACAAATCTAATGTAATTCACAGCACATTTTCAAATTAAGAGAAAACTATTTGGAACATGAAGCGACTCATTATTAAATGCGTTAAAGTGACATGATTTTTTGTTTGGGTTTATACAGATGCTATTTGTCATTTGTGACGCCATTTTCTGGAAAACTGGTTATTTTAGTCAGTTTTTTTAAATAAACCTTTATACCATCCGTTTTTCAGTATCAAGCCCCGCCTGACTCTGCATGCAGCCTTGCAGTTTCTTGTGGAGCATCTGCGCTGCTCTCTTGGCTGGCTCCACCCGCTGCTCCACCTTCATTTGATCAAATGGAAAATATATTTGTAAACACCTATGGTGAACTGTGCCAAATCAAATGATGCCACACAAAGGGACGTTTTAATTATGTGTTTAGTTTTCTCACCACAACAAGGTCTGAGTGTAGAAGCTCACTAGCATCTTGTGACCTGCAAATATTAATAAAATAGTCTTACAAATTTTTAACATGCTATATGCTTTGCTAAAATGCTCTTGGTGAGGCAAGTTTTACCTGATCATCAAACGTTTTTGTTGGCAACATTGTAATGCAAATTTAGAACACCCCGAGGCGTGACTGACAAGTAACAAAAAACAAACGGACATCACGTTGTTTGCTTCGATCCACTCATGTTGGCACTGTTTAAAGCTTTTTTTTAAAAGCCTTCTCGTCAATAATAAAAAAAAATGGCAGGACCAGTGGTTCTGAAATGAGGGTATGAGTACCTTTAGGGTTATGAAAATTTTTAACAGCGTTTTTTCAGGTATCAGCATATTTAATGCTTTCTAATGCCAAGACATGAACTTTACCTTTTCAAATCAAGAGCAAATCAACTGGAACATGAAGCAAATTTATTGCTAAATTGCCTTTTACAAATTCCTTAGCAAAATATCGTACGCATCTATTTCATTAACTTTTACACAATGCACATTGTCATTAATGATGCAATTTTGCAGGAATGCTTTGTGTGAGTTAGGGCATACATGGCTGAAAAATTATTTCATGTTGAAAAAATTATGAAAAGTGTCAGACTTAACACCTTACGTGACATAAAGTATAACATTAGTGCGAAGCGACTGGCAGTTCCCTTTTCGAAACTTCACTTTTGAGATTATTCAAATAGAGCAAAGTAATATTACAGACCAGAAGAAAATACAGCCAGTTATTGTGAATTGCATGCTATTAATATAATGTGGATATAAACATTACATGTTTGTCTACAAAAAAGGCACTGCCTTTTACATGTTAGTGTGGTTTCTCTTTTGCAGATGCACGCGTTCGCTGCCGTTTTTATTCAGGATGTGACAGACGGTGACATAAAAACTCAAACTGAGCCAAACTGCATGAAAGCCAGAAACTGATGTCAAAATGTTTTGTTTCACAGTCAATGAATATATAGCAATATTAACTTAGTTTGGACATGGATTTATTTACAGGCGCTGTACTGACTATTTTCGCTCCTTTGCGTTCTGAATTTGTCATTGTTGACATTTTATTGTGCAAGTGTGCCTTTATTTGTTGCATATTGACAGGAAAGACATTTGAAAGCAGTTTGAGTCGCGCGTGGCATTATCTCAAAAATACTTCTAAAGCATGAAAATGAAGTGACTCAAGCGGCTTACTTTGCAGAAGAGCCAAGCTGCTTCAGAATGCTCAAAGACTGGCGCAGCATTTCTGCTGTTGGGACTTGTCCACGGTGCCGATCTCCTCCGGGCACCTACTGTACAACCGACTTGACAAACCAAGTTTGTGTGTCTCTTTTAGTTCTCGTTTCTGATGCGCTCTCTCAAGCGCTTATGCGGGTATTGAGGAAGTTACACCGATGCAATAAGAGCGGGAAGAGCTTTTTTTTTTTTTTTTAATATTCTTTCATTTGACTAGCAAACAGTTACACTCATCAAGCACCAGTACTGGATTATGTCTTGTTCAGTTAGGGGGGATAACAAAGTAGATATGCTTATTTGCTCTACTTGAGTATCTTTTCCAGTTATCTGTTCATTACTTGAGTATTAACTATTATTGTTGGCTCATTATTCTTTTTGGCTGGTCTCTGTCATTTGAAAACACACAAATATATTTATACGATAACATAACATATCCATACACAAACTGTAGATGTGTCAGTGGGCAACTTACATTTTTTTGCGGGACCGGTAAACGGGCGTCTGTCGGTGAAGGACAGTAGGTCAAAGCTGAGGACACCCTATTTTTTCTGCCTCATGTTGTTTTCGGTTTACCTAACTGAACTGACTGGCCAGTTTTGAGTGCCCTATGGTTTTAGCATCAAAAAGTAACAAATATGCAAAATATACAGAAATACACATCTGAATAAATATATATATATATATATATATATATATATATATATATATACACACATATATATATATATATATATATATATATATATATATATACATACACACATATATATATATATATACATATATATATATATACATATATATATACGTATATATACATATATATATATATATATATATACATATATATATATATATATACATATATATATATATATATATATACATACATATATATATATATATATATATATATATATATATATACATATATATACATATATATACATATATATACATATATATATATATATATATATATATACACACACACATATACACATACATATATATACACACATATATATATATATATATATATATATATATAGTGTGTGTGAGTAAATCAACACTGATGTAACGGCATCGATGTACAACACATGATTTTCTGAATCAATTTTTTTATTAAAGGACTTCAAACACATGAGGGCAAAGTTGAGGAACTTATTACCATTTTGCAGTTTTTTTGAAGAGCCTAAAGAATATTATTGTAGCTTGAAACATGCTGGATTTTTACATCACTAAAGAAGTAGTGTTCTATAAGGATTGTTTACAGTGGATATTTTGTATTGTGAAATTAGAAAATTCAAATGAGGGTAGGTCTTTTGTTTAGTGACGAATTGACAAATGACATGCTGTAAAAAAAAAAAAAAGAAGGAATGAGGCGCAAAAAGACAGTGAGGTGGTCGTTTGTAAACGTTGGTGGAAAAAAAGGCAACAAAAGGAAACACTCAGAGGATCCCAGCAGAATTGCACCAAGGCCACTTTGATGCAAGGCTTCCAAAAACATGTTATGTTGTTTTCAATTAAAATAAAAAAAAGTTTATCAAAAGGTAGTTCAAGTAATAGTCCTTTTCTGCTTTGAGGCATCACAAGAAATGTCCACTTCATAAGCATGTCATATGTTGAAAAAATTCAAACAGATTTTTCTGAATTTATGTCCATTTCCCTACTCTTGTTGCAGGTGGAGGGAAAAATGACAGCACCTATGACCTCCATGTTTGGGCTCCCTGCTGTTTTGACTGAACAGCAATTTGTGAAAACAAAATTAATTTCAAAAGGAATACAAAAGATAATCACCGTTAAGAATATAGATGGCAGAGGAAGAGTATAGAGCATGTGTAAGCGCTTAGAAAACCTGCGTAGATATCCCAAATGATGCATTTCAATCCATAGCGATGATTTCACCCGTTTTTTTGAGAGCACACTGCCCCCTGCTGTTAAGTGAAGGACTTGGATGGAGCTTGGGGGCAGTCACGTCACCTTCTGCGCTATTCCAATGTGTTCCCTTGCCTCTGTCCGTCCCTCGGAGACTGATGTGCATATTGAAGTTCTTTGGGGAGGTGGCTAACGCTTTGCTTTGGCCTCCTCTGCACCTTTGGGATTAGACATTTTAAAAAAAGAAGGATCAGATCTGAATATCTGGATATTTAAAATGTTGAGCTAGTGAATTAAAATCTCTTTACCTTTCCTGAGTTCGTCTCTTTTCCTAGCAGCTTCCTCCCTCTGTTTCTTGATGATCGCGAGTCTGGCCAGGTCAGCTCTCGCCTGATCCGTTTTGCCCTCAAGATGAAGCTTCATGTATCGTTCTTTGGACTTCTGCTTTTCGATCTCCTCCCTAGTGAGCGCACAATGAACCAAAAACAAGTTGACACTTGGTATAACAGGCCATCCTGAGCGCTGTCACTATGCTAGAAAATTATGAGGATCCAACTACATTTGACTTGTCTTAAAACTGTACCGTTGACTTAACAGACATTTCTGACATGCAAGACTCACCTCTCTCTGCGAGACAGCTCTCGAGGGGCGTCAACATCTAATTCGGTCACTTTCTTGCTTTTTTGAGAAATGCGGTTGGGATTCTCAATTTCGATAAGTCCCTCCACGCCTTTCCTCTTCTGAGACTGCATGTAAACACAAACATGTTAATGACACACTGCTGAAAGATGTCAGCTAAAATAACAGCAGTGATGTTGACCTCAGATTCTTCCTCACTGCTGCTCTCCTCTTCAGACTCTGAACCGCTCTCTTTCGCCACACCATCATTTGCTTCCTGTTGAAGGGGAGAGAAAAGGTAGCACATTAGACTGAAACAAGTGCTGATTAAAACAAATGTGTATATATAACACCATATTTTCTTCAATTACCAGCTCTCTCTGGGCTTTCATTTGTCGATCAATGTCTTCTGGATTGCTGAATTGCTTCCCCCTGCCCTTATGGCCTCCCTTTTTTCCTGTGCCAATTAACATGTGCACATCAAACCAAATATTACAAGAATAATACACTCTTGGGGAGAAACAAGTATTGTAAATGGTTAAAACAAAAACGCCTTTGCTTTTTATCTTTGTCAACAAATTTATTCATGATCTTTAAGAATTTGTTTTAAAAGATTTCATTTCTATGTTACCATTAAATTGGAAATAAGGAGTAAGGTTGAGCAGTCATTGAGGAATTCTGGTTTGCTTTATTACAAAGTATTTGTTGTGATCTATTTATGTCTCGAATGAAGTAATCGTTTTATTTTTAACATACATTTTGAACATTTGAAACAAAAATATTGCACTCAGCATATACTTTATATAAATGCAAAAACTAATAATACTAACTGAAAAACTGAAGCAAAGCATTTAAAAAACTGACAAACCCAATATTTAGTGACTTCTATTAAGTCAGAATGAGCTAAATCCTAGATCCACAACGTGAACTGCACATATACCCACATCAGCAGTGCAACGTGCAATTATTCATAAAAAAAATATGCTAGAATATAGGATAAAAAAAAATTGTGTACGACATTTAAGAAAACATTGGCCAAAGTATTACACAATAGTAGCTCTGTGAGTCACGCTTAGTCATCAAAATTAAAAAAAAAAAAAAAAGTGAAAGCTGCCAAAACAAGCAAAATCACACACATGGCAACGTGCATGGCTTTAAACGATCATGAAACAAATTGAAAAGTATTTAGAGAACATTCTTTTATGCAAACCTAACCAAAAGCAGATAGAACTACAACTACTACAAACCACTGCTTCAATTCATATTTATAATGGTGACGTTTCCTGGGTTGCGTATGCTAGCATAGCAGTTGTGCTAGTCAGTTAGCATGCTGCAAGCTAAGCATGCGTAAATGATCTTATCTTAAACGTACAACTCTTAAGAATGACACTTACCACCCCTCGGCATGATGAAGTAGAATATTAACAATTATTTGACCTGATCCGCTGTTTAACGCGTAGTTTTATACGACGCGCTGTTAAAATGCAGTTAGAAGTCAGGCTAAGTTGGCGTTGTCTCAACTAAATGCGCTAAGCGAAAATAAGAGCTCCGTGGTACGCGCATGCGTGGTAGCTGACCACGGTTGACAGGACAGTTGCAACCACCAATCATCTTCACTGGTTTATTCCGGTGGGAGGTACGAAGGCACAAAATTGCATTACAAAAAAAAAACGGAAATAAATTATTTGTCCTCAGTTAGTCATTTGATCAATCTTAGTTCCATTAATATTTATTACACAATGTTTATTTGCTCCAGGTATTGTTGTTCTTAAAAATGTTACATGAAATCTGTATTTAAAAGAAAAAAATAAAGTTATTGCTGTGTCTTGGGCCAACATCATAATCCAATTAAATAAATGCAATGACACTGTTACAGATTTCACTTTAATGTAAAGAAAAATAGAAAAAAATTGCCAAACAGATGCATGTTAAATGTACAGCGGGTAATAAAAGGTGTGTATCTATAAAATATACACACCTGCACAAGCACCCACTCGACCATCTTCCAAACAGCATTCTACAAGAATGCATTCTACAACAAAAAGGTATTTTTTCTAATATATATAAAATATGAAGTACATACATATACACACTCCATGCACACATTATATATGTATATATACAAAATATACTATTTATATATATATATATATATATATATATATATATATATATATATATATATATATATATATATATATATATATATATGTGTGTGTGTGGCTTGGTGACGCAGTGGTTAGCACTGCATGAGGTTTGTCATTTCTTCAATGTTGAGACTTTATCCCCTCCACTTCTTTCTCCATGAGGTGGTATTCAACTGTCGATTCTGTCAGCTACATAGAAAAGATCCAATACGAATTGTTAAAATAAATTACAAAGAAAATTTGACAAGAGTGTCGCTTAACGCTTTGTTGTCAAACCGTACTGTTCTCACCATGTCAATAAGAATTTCAATCTTCAATTTTAGGATATTGTTCTCCTCTTCCAGCAGCAGATTTTTCTTTTTAAGCTGTTCTACTTCTCGGACCGATGCATTTCCACCGGATTCTGAAGATCAGAAAAAAGACAATACAAAGTGATGGCACTCAATAATATTATAAGGTGATGGCACCCAATGATATTATATAGTAATTTTGGACAGCGTTTTTATTACGGCAGCACAGTGGCATTTGGCAAATCAACTTCCAATTCTGAGGTTCAGTTCAAATCCCACCTCAGTAACTATGAGTGAAATGTGTGCGATCTCCTCATGCTAGCGTGGGTTTTCTCCAGAAGCTATGGCTCCCTCCCACATGCCAAAAACATGCATGTTGGGTAGGAGACTGAATGGTAATGGTATTGACTGACAACCACGCCAAGATGCACCCTGTTTCTCAAAGTGAACATTGATGACCATAATGAGGACTACTGTGATGAGTTAATTACTTCAATGATCCATCCATTCATTCAATGTGTCCAATAAACCTTTCATGCATGATTTTGGAATGCGGGACTAAGACAGACTACCTGAAGAAAACCCACTCAGGCACGAGGAGAACATGCACACTCAAACCTCACTGATACGCATCAAAAAGATGGTGGTTTCTCTTAAATCATGGCCCGTTGCACAGAAAAAAAAATTTCAATATTGTCTGCACCGGCCTATTACGCAACAACACCATTTGCAACTACCTGATATCCACTGTCCATCCTCAAATCTCAACGTCTGCCCTCCAATGCTCACAGATGGAGGTCCATAGTCAAGGCCAAGCTCGATTTCCCGTGTGGAACGATCCAACTAAAACACAGGACATAGCTTTCTCTAATCTGGTCACTCCTCACATCCATGTAATTTCATTGAATGTGTCATTATTTTCGGAGCGAAAATAAAAAAACATACTTACGGTGTGAAGGCTTGATAAAGATGCTGATTTCCGCGGAGGAATTTTCTTCGGACTGAACGATTTCCCAAATCGAGGGAGTTTCAGCGACATCCTGAGATCCTAAATAAGATCCAACACATTTGTCAACTTTAATGTTCGTGTTAATACCGAGTATGGTTCTAACGCCATCGAGTATCTTTGGTTACCAGGACGACATTCGGCTAGCTAATGCTAGGTGGCTAACCGTTAAGAACATACTGGGGTACTTTTCATACCTGCCCTTTAATTGATACGCTTGACTTGGTGTCAGGTGGGTTAGTAGTTGCAGGAGATTCAATACTTTTATGAATGTATAATATTTACCTCCATAGAGACAATTGAATGAAATCCCTAACGCCGTCGACTTGAATATAAACAATGCGGGCGTTCAACTGCGCAGGTGCGAATGTTCCATTCAAAAATGGTTCATTTAATTCTCCCCAAAACGGACACCTAGCGATAACCTTACTCAAGTACTAGAAGTGTTTAGAATTTGGAATATGCATGCATCATTCGTTGTAGTTATTTTGTGACGTTTTGTGCTGGTATCCAAAGAACTAGGCCCCTGTATAGACGTGAAAATGGAACGTTCGACATCGTATCACCATGGTGATAGTGTTGCTTCCCTTTTACGTTAAAAAAAAAATATAAAAACAAACACTTTAAAAAGGTGCAAGCGCAAAATCGGAAAGGGAAACAAAAAAAACTTGCAAAAAACAAGTGCTAAGGAAAACCAAAAGCCACACCCATCTTAAAACAATGGCAAACAAAAGTCCCAAAATATTTAAATAAAAAACGCTGCAAAACAGAAAATAAGATGAAAAAGACATGCACCCGCAAACTAAAAAATAAAAACAAATAAAAAAAAAACACGTCAAGATGAGTACAGTTGCAAAGGCAAAATATATTGCAGCAAGGTGACAACGCTTAACGAAAGTGACGCTCGTTAATAACAAGCAGGACATTAATAAATCAGTCTCACCACAGGAGTGAAATAGTAATACATACTTTAGGCATTACTGTCACCTAGTGGTAAAATTTGCGCGCCATACAGGAGTCCTATGTGAGCAACCGTGTGTCAAACGCAAGATGTGAAATTGCTGCCCTCTGAAACATATGAAAGGGGTTGTCTTCTGCTGCATAATTCAATTTTTATCTTGATTTCTTTGCTAAGGCTTAATGTCACAAATATTGCAGGATAAATAGTCGTTTTAAATCCTGATAGGATAGATTAAAGAACAAACATGGCACATTTATATATCTTTATTAATAAACCAAACCCTCAAATGATTCTAGGCAACGGCGGCTATAAACTCCTGACAAAACGGCCATGATGGACCTCCTCAAAACTTCTCAAGGTGCTTCTCCACTAGGAGCTGAGCTTCTCGGCCAACAGCTAGACAGCTCAGCGAACAACCAATTATCAGGTTGTCTTTTGAAGGTGAGCACATAGTGTAATCCAAGCTTTTGTTGACCTCCAAACACAGACATTAAAAGGGATAAGATGCTGGTTGGATAATGACATAGTGTGACTCGGCACATACCAAGCAGCTGTATATACTATCAATATTATGGGTGCTGGATGTCAGACTGTCAATCGGAGTGCGTATGCATGCATCTGTGCATGCATGCGTGTGTACCACCCATCATCCTGCAGCATGCATCCCTACTTATAGCCTTCTATAAAGTCACACTTTGGTCTTGTTTGCCAGGTCAGTGGCTTCTCACTGCTTCTGCCCGCTTGGTGGATGACTGCACGAGGTAGGTGTCACGCTCATCTGCAAAAGTTAGGACCGTCAGGTATCCAATGGCGCTGCCAATTTGACATTTGAATTGCAAAGCATTGCAATGTCACAGATAGTAAATTTAAGGTAATTTGTCACGTTCAAACTCCTGCTGACTGATGATGTGGATTACAAAAATGCATAGAAATACTGTGCACTCATCTGACAATAAAAAACAGTAATAAATGTATGTCATAAATTTATGTCAGAGAAGTTTTCAGCAATTTAGAACTGGATTGCCTTTGTCAGACGTTTTACCATTCAGACATCATAACTTAATTAAGAGCATTTTTTTAAATCTAAAAAATCAATAAATAAATAAAACAACCCCAGTATGTTTATTGAGAATTTACTATGCAGCAAATCCGAAGACAGTAATATAAACCTTGTATTTATGCTATTATTCTTCCCCATAAATATCAAAGTTTATCAGTTATATGGTACATTGTTTCGTAATTGCACCAAAAACTAGATTGTATTTTTGGTGTGTGCTGCTGGTGTTTTAAACAATATTGGCACAACATTTCTGCACTTCGCAAAGCTAAATTCAAACTGCATTAATTGTACATTTTTGGCATACCGTCATTGCAAGTCTTTGAAGAAAAACATTCGTTTTTCTGTTTGCTGATTTTGATGTTAATTTCATGATTTTACTCAAGTAAATTTTGCTACAAGTTTTGTAGAAAATAGTTTTTTTTTTTAAAAAGTGTTTATCGTGGTTAATAATGGAAGATTTTGCGATTAGTTGGTCAAAAATTTGTAATAGTTTGACAGCACAAATATATGCATCTCAACCAAAATCCAATTCAAACCATTTCTCTAAAAGCAAGTTTTGACCCTCAAAGAGACGTATAAACTCGTGGGGTCCATCAAAATAGTCCCCACAAGTGCAAGAGGTGCCCACAAAGACAGTAAAACCAGGAATTTGGTCCCCACCATATAGCAGAAACCAAGGACACACATACAAACAATGCACATGTACAGTCCATTAAAGAATATGCAAGATTTACTTATAAACCTCAATGTCACAATGTCACACACAGACAGTCAACACACACACACCCACACACACATAGGCGCCACTCGTACTTCCGCAGAATGTCAATCCAATATTAATCTTCAGCCCCTTTGTTTATCCCTGTTTTGGAAATAAATCATTCTGTTTCCACATACAACTTGAGCGTTCCAGTCCTGTGTTGCATCCGCAGCATGCACTCCGGCCACCGTGCAACACCTCATTAACATGATCACACCACAGGCAACAATTTTCTCTGCTGAGTTTTGAGAATTTACATAATTGTGGCCAATGTCGATTAGCAAACAACTGAAGGCATTTTTTAATGATGAAATCATATATTTATGTTTGATATTGAGAAACACCCAAAGATGATTTTACTTTGGTCTGCTTTAAATGTCACATCTCAATTTTCACCACTCAGTCGACATTCCCGCCACAGATTGTCAAATGAGGGACTCACACTCCCAGCACGAGACACATATTGACACTCCAAACATGCCCAGGTTAAGCGTTCACTTGCCTTAAGCCTGGTGGCCACCATGTTTAACTTTTAGACATAAACTAGTGTGTCTGAGAAGATCGCAAACACAATAAAAAATATAAAAATGGACGTTCATGAGTGATGTGCAATGTAGTTCTCATTTTTGTGATAGCTCTAGTTAGGAAAGATGACGAAGGATCATAACGAGCAGACCTACTGGCAGGAGACAGGGCGATGGGCGGCCCACGAGGAGAGCTTCGACCCCCAGTCCGGCTTGTGGGCGTCTTCGCACGTATCGTACCTCACCTTCAAGAGCCTGGTCCAGCTGCGGCGCGCCATGAACACAGGTCATATACATTAATTACAGTATATATGCATTCAGTAGTAGTATTTGTATTAGCCACTAGGGGGAAATCTTCCAATAATCAAAGCGAGACAAAGGAAGACTCCATCAAAGTATTGATATTGATTTTGAACTGATATTTTACTCGCCACCAGGGAGCACTGTCTGCTAGTAAACACAGTCAGGCATGTTACAGTTGTGTTGGTGCATTAATCCAGGTGTATTGGTGAAAATATGTTGGTGCAGTTCTTATTTCTAAACGTGCAGGTATGTTCAGTCTGCGTTGAAGGCATGATGTTGCAGTAACCAGGCAGTTTATAGCAATAAAAACAGAAATTTCAAAAATGTACATGTACCTGGCTGTGCTTTTATAAATTAGCTGCTCTGCATTTGTAGCCATAAGACAGTGCATGTTAGCTTGCAACCAAAGATAACCACTGACGTATAGTTCTCATATTTTAATTCGTTTTCTAAATATTTAATTTGAAAAATAAATAAAAGATATTCATTATTTTTTATGTACTTATGTTAAATTGGTGTTTCTTGCCCTCAAATATATGAAATGATAACCCTAATAATAAAGGGTATTTTAACATATTGTGACATAAGCATACATAGTGGTCTTCAACAATTACAATGCGCCACACGTTTCATCATCCAGGTGTGATGCTTTTTGATTGTGTGGAGAAAACCTTGGACGGCATCGCAGACAAGATGGTCGCTGAGATGCTCAAGCAGAAGCAGATCAGACCAGAAGATCAAGAAGGGGTCAAGAAGTGTCTGCTCCAAAACCGCAGGTAGACTTCAAAACAGCATTGGGAATTGGTCAGGCTTGTTGTGGGACTACTTAATAATTTCTATATCTCATCTTATTTGATCTATTTTATCTCATAGTCACTCTTATTGCATTTTACAGCGTTCGAGTTGGTATTTGCAATTCTAATTTAATGATTTTTATTGTCATGACAACAAGTTTGTATTTCTTTACAAATTAAGAGCAAACAAATTGGAACATAAAGCACCTCATTTCTAAATTGTGTTATAATGACTCCTTTGCAAAATTTTATACGCTTTTATTTTGTGACGATTTACGTTGTCATTAGTGACGTTATTATCCAGCAGAAGAGCCAGAAATAAAACTGATGTTACACAATTTATCTTCTGAAGCCCCTGAATTAAATATTCCTAGAGATGCCACTTCCAATGTAGTGCCAAAATTTTCCTCCCCCCAGCCCACAAGGTGATCCAGAGAGCCAAGCCCTGACCGATGAAGCAGACCTCCATAAAATTTCCGTCAAGGAAAGGGTAAGCTGCTTATCCTGTGATATGAGACGTGTATTACTTGAAATGTAATCAAATTGACTAGCAAACTAAAGAATCTCGTCAGATATCTTGTAAGTCGAATTGATCGATATTTTTTTAAAATGAAACGATGTTTCTGTTTTGTGCAGAAGGATGAATTAGACCATGTGGAAGCTTCTATGGTGTTAGTAGGTGAGATAGTTTTCAAATGTTTTTCTTTGTCTCTATCTTGTGGCACATATCGAGAATTACTGACTTATTCAGGCCTGCCTCAATTATGCAGAGATTTTCACTTTAAAAAATTGAAATCCTGATGTTTGCTGCAGGAACTTTGGACTTTTTGGAAAAGCCTGTGGTCATCTTTGTTCGTCTGAAAGAGGCGGTGGTGCTTGACTCGGCCTTAGAAGCTCCGGAGCCGGTACGCTTTGTCTTGGTGTTGATCGGACCCAGCAGTGCCGATATGGATTACCATGAGACTGGGCGCGCCATGGCAGCACTAATGGCTGATAAAGTGAGTCCGCTGACACTCTAAGGAAGTCACCCAGCATGTTAATTTGTGTCCAGTTTGTGCCCATTTTGCCTAAGCAAGACAATGAATTGTATCCCAACCAAACACATGAGAGATCATGGCTTTGATGTCCTCTACTGAGGACATAGCCCAAACTAAAATTAAAAAAAGTAAAATGAAGTCATTACTTGGGATGTAGTACCTTGTCCATGGAGCTGTGTTGTGTCTTTGTTGACTGAGACAGCCTGTGATGTGGGACCCGGAGTGGATTTGTGGAGGAAATCCTGAAACAATTACTACAAGACATCAATGAGGGTAGCAGAACATTAGGGGTGCAACAGGGCTCCACTATAAGCCCATTTGTCTTTGCAATAGTGATAGAAAGGCTGACAGAGGTGAGACTGTAATCCTGATAGACCACGATGTTTAAAATTGACACTGATCATGATTTATCAAAACATAATCCTTGAATCCATATGAAATAATCTTCGGAACTCCTTCCAATATGTTTGTTCATAAGGTGACTGCCAAGTCATATACCACAAATTAAGTCAACCATAGTTTTTTAGCCACGTTAAGTCTCAAAATTGGTAACAAGTCTGACTTTAGTCAAGTCAAGTCCTCTATTATTTTCAAAAACTGCTTTTGTTTCTACCCACCAGTTGTTCAACCTGGCAGCAACTCGGGCAAAAAACCTTAGAAACTTGACTGAGGCTGTAGGTGACTTCATGGACTGCAGCATTGTCATCCCACCCACTGAGATCCAGAATGAAGCCATGCTCAGTTCCATCGTCAATTTTCAGAAGAAATTGCTGAAGGATAGAGTCCACTCATCTGAGCCCGTGTTGGACAGCAAGCCAAGTCAGCGTAAGGCCTGATTAAGAAAATGTCATGGCAAACCAACGAATCTTCAGGGATATATTTTTGGGGGATGAACTCAAGTTACATGTTGCTTAACTCTGCAGTTACCACATCAAGTGCACCACCTCCTGAAGACCCCCTGTCCCGCACGGGTCGACCATTCGGTGGGATGATCCGAGACATCAGAAGACGATACCAGTATTACAAGAGCGATATTACCGATGCTCTAAACGCACAGGTCCTTGCGGCCATTATC
Organism: Hippichthys cyanospilos; assembly: GCF_059441005.1. Classification (NCBI taxonomy): domain Eukaryota; kingdom Metazoa; phylum Chordata; class Actinopteri; order Syngnathiformes; family Syngnathidae; genus Hippichthys; species Hippichthys cyanospilos. Next base: position 6,790,442 of record NC_142385.1, read on the forward strand.
TTCATCTACTTTGCAGCTCTCTCTCCTGCCATCACCTTTGGAGGTCTTTTAGGTCTGTATGCAATAGCTGTAATAACAGACGAGATCAAGGCGGTCAACTCTCATTATTTCTTTATTTAGCGGACAAGGTGGAGGATATGATGGGTGTCCCGGAGCTTCTCATCTCCACGAGCATTCAGGGGATTATCTTCTGTTTTGTTGCTGCCCAGCCTGTGCTTGTTATTGGCTTCTCTGGGCCTCTGTTAGTCTTTGAAGAGGCCTTCTATGCTGTGAGTCAGAGAAAAAAAAAGGAGCTGGTATATTGTATATTGAGCATACATAACAAGAAATGACAAAAACAAATGTGCATGCTAATGCTAGCTAGCAGGGTTGTGATCCCTTAGTGCTTGCTGTACATCAACAGAAGTCAACACATAAAACATAGTTGACAAATACTAATGATAAATATGTAATTTTAACATAAAAGTCTTCAGAAATATAAAACACTCTTGTAGCGCCTCCCCTGGGTCTAGCTAACTTTAATTCCATACAAACCTTACCTATTCAAAACCCATTCAATAATAGAAAAGGACAAAACCAAATTTCTATTTAACAAGAGCGCTGTTGGTTTTCATCTTCGCAATTTGGTTCTGCTAATGATCTCTAAAGCAGTATGAGGGTCCTTCTGGTCATGCTAATGTTTTTTTGAAACAGTTCTGCAAGTCCCAGGAGATCGAGTACATCGTGGGGCGAGTTTGGGTGGGCGTGTGGCTGGTGGTCATCGTGGTGCTCATTGTAGCTTGCGAGGGAAGCTTCCTGGTGCGCTTCATCTCCCGCTTCACCCAGGAGATATTTTCAATCCTCATCTCCATCATCTTCATTTACGAAACCTTTGCCAAGCTAGCCAGGGTAATCACTCGCTCAGATTTCTGTCATCTAAAATATCTTCCATGGTGACCAACAGAATACAAAAACGCTCCCTCCTCTGCAGATCTTCAAGGCGCATCCTCTGATTCTGAACTACGATCATCTGAACGCATCTCTGGAAAACCCCTGGCACCCAAAGGTGGAACAGACAGTTATCTTCGACAACGCGACCGGCAACTCCACTATTACCGTCAAAACCATTATGCCGCCTTACCCAAACACGGCCCTGCTCTCCATGTGCCTCATGCTCGGCTGTTTTTTTATAGCCTATTTTCTGCGCCAGTTCAAGAATGGAACATTTCTGCCCGGAAAGGTGAGTAGCTTTTTTTTTACCATTTACAATCAACTCTGTTGGGTTTATTTGCAGAGGGGGCAGTGACGGACCAACGTTTTTCCAATGGACTGCTGAATGACGAAAAGATTTTAAAAATAAAAGAATAAAAATTGTGCATAATTTTAAACCATTTTTAAAATCATCACCACCTTGTATCATACAGTATGTCACCAATGATAACGTTTTTTTATCAGCTCACTCAGTTAGATCTTCTAAATTTCTGAGAATTTTTTACTGCCATATACTTGGAAGGATGTAAGTATAAACCGTCTAAATTTGCAGCAAGCATACATACATGCACCCAGGAAGAAATAGTTGGGTGTTAAAGCTTTAATATACAGTAGTTTCTATTAAAAGAGAAAAGACTTTAATGTACTAAGCAACACTTTTCTTGTCACTAAAATGGTTGAGCGTGGCTGGGAGGTCAATGTTTGTGCTGTGTTTCGGAGTCGTCGGTGCAAATTCTGAAATGCACACTCTACACAATCTTGCTCAACACATTCATTTTACAGGGCTAAAGTGAAAAATAATGTTTAGAAGTAAGTAATAGGAGATGTTTGTGTTTTACTTTAAAAATATAACTTGAATGAATAAATCGCTTGCACACAGTTTAACAACGCGTTCTGGGATGCCTTTCAGAGGTGATTGCGTTTAAGTAACCACTGGGCACATCGCGAAGTGATATTCTCACGCTGATTGGCTCTTAGCCAGGAAATGCAAGATAGAAGTTTTAAAATATCCCCCCCAAAAGGCATTGTCTCGTAAATTAAGCTCAGCTAGAACTTGCTTTTTATTTGGAGTGTATGTGACAGATGGCATGTGATCAAATGTACATTTTGTTTTTTGTAACCCCCTCTGAAAACATTTCTGAAACACCATGATGCTCTTCAGTCCATATAATTGCAGTCTCATGCCAGGAGAACACATTAAAGGAATGTACAGCATGCACCTTGTTGCATGCATGACAGCCATTATGGTGTGGGGTTATAGTGTTTTGTCATAAATGTGTCTAGTTTCTTAGGACGACTGAGTGATTGAAATGAATATAATGGTAATGGAAATATCGTTAACAGTTGGCTTTTAATTTTTAAATGCCCACCTTTTTTGATTTACCTGCACTGCTCTTACACTGTAGGTCAGACGTTTGCTGGGTGACTTTGGTGTACCCATTGCCATTTTCCTCATGATTGTCGTGGACTACAGCATTGGAGACACCTACACTCAGGTTTGGAGTGGATCTTACCTTGTACCTTTTCACCTTTTCACACACTCTTGAAACAGTTGGTCAAAAATAACAGACGCATCCACACATTTTAAAAAAAAATAAATAAATATGTTTTAAGATGGTAAAACTACTCACACTTAACACATTTTCCCCATGAACATTTTTTTTACAATTGGGTGGAAAAAAAAAAAAAAACAACAACAACAAAATAAGGGAAAACTTTGTAATTTTGTGTGTTGGGTTAAAAATACCCCAATCATCATGTCAAATTGTCTTACAATTTAATTTTTTTTTTTTTTTTTTTTTTTTAATATTGCGAAGCATGCCGTTTTAAGGTTTAATGGGGTGAAAAAAATGTATGTGTAGAAACTGGTGGTGCCAAAAGGTCTGATGGTGTCGAATCCATCCAAAAGAGGCTGGCTCATCAACCCGTTTGGCGAGCACTCACAATTCCCTGTGTGGATGATGTTTGCATGCTGCATTCCGGCTTTGCTCGTCTTCATCCTCATCTTTTTGGAGTCTCAAATCACAACGTAGGTCATATTGCATCACATTAGGAAAAACAGCTCCAAATTGTGGTCCAATTGACATCTAATGAAATGTTGCAGCTTGATCATAAGTAAACCTGAGAGGATGATGGCCAAAGGCTCCGGCTTCCACTTTGACCTTCTGATCTTGGTCGGCATGGGCGGGATCAGCGCCATATTCGGCGTGCCGTGGCTGAGCGCCGCCACGGTGCGTTCCGTCACTCATGCCAACGCGCTCACCGTCATGAGCAAAGGAACCAAACCTGTGATTGAAAAAGTGTTGGAGCAGAGGGTCAGTGGCATTGTTGTGGCGTTACTGGTTGGTAAGTGATGGTGGCACATGGGGGTGGATTCAGATGGTTTCAAGTCTTAACTCACAAATGCTAAATTCAGTCAAGTCTTTCCTGTGTTTATGTCCAAGTTCGAAGTTACAAATGGAGACTTTTGTTTTTCATGCCTAAAATGGGCAGCACATCTCAATTCATTGATTCTTATACTTTTTAAAAAAATTTAAATGGTACAAATCCTCAGTATTTCAGCTTGTCAAATATCTCTGTCACGCTCATGAAAGCAAATTGTCTTTCTGATGAAAGATTTGTTTTCACAGTGGAAAACAATTATTCATATTTTTGCCTAAATTTCATCATGTGATGGACCAAAATATGAATTGAATCAAGATTGTTTTTGTAAAGGAATGCATGAGTACTTGTAACAAGTACCAGAATCAGGCCAAAGTATCAGTACTCACGATGTTAGAGAATACTAGTATCAGCCGACATCTTACAGCAGTTTTCCTAACACAAATTCAAAAATGTTCATCAATTTCATGAAATTTTACAGAAAATGTGAGGATGAATGGGCAGGTATTTCCTTCAAATGATCTGTGTATCCTAAGTACTTGTGGTACTGTAGTTATTGACGAATCCTAATTATATGTTCTCTGGACTATCATTTTGAAATAATGACCAATTTTATAACAAAGGAATGCAAATGATATCGTCTTTAAAAAAATATGATTATTCAACGCATCAGAAGTAACCGAATTAATTGATTATTAAAACATTTCTTAGTTTCATCCCTTATATTTCCAGAAAGTTTAAGCACATAGCAATCAAAATAAAATAAATTAACTTCATCTTGGTTTTAGAGTACGCTCACAGAGCAAATTAAATCAAGAAGTATACTGTCAATATAGTCTTCATAGAGACATTCTCATCTCCTCATTCAGACAGTAATATTGAGCATTTTTTTTGCATAGGATAAAGAATATGTCAAATGTAAAACAAAAAACAAAAAAAAAAACTAAAGCTTTTGCAGCCCCAAACACAACAAATGTCTGCCATTGTTTAATAAAAAAAAAAAAAAAAAAAGAGCTTGTAAGGTCTCTGGCGAAAGCTCCACTCCCTATTTGTTTAAAGGTCTGTCCATTTTGATGGAACCCATCTTGAAGTTAATTCCAATGGCGGCCTTGTTTGGGATCTTCCTCTACATGGGTGTCACATCGCTTAACGGCATCCAGCTGTGGGATCGCATGCTCCTTCTGCTCATCCCCAAAAAATATCATCCTAATGAGCCATATGCCACCAAAGTAAGAGTCACTCGTTCATGTGCCAAGTAACCACATCCCATATTGGACTTGGTTTCTAATGGTTTACTTGGTTTGGCAGGTGAATACGGCAAGAATGCACTTGTTCACTGTCATCCAGATCTTGTGCCTCGCTCTTCTGTGGATTATCAAATCCAGTCCAGCATCCCTGGCACTTCCATTCATTCTCATCCTTACCGTCCCCTTACGCATGTTCATGACTGGGCGTCTTTTCACTGAACTGGAGATGAAATGTGTAAGTGGCTTTTTATTTTAATGCAACAGATTTTCAGATTTTATACATTGGAATGTTAAACACTTACTTGCCTTTGCTTTAGTTGGATGCTGATGACGCCAAAGTGACTTTCGAGGAAGAGCCGGGTCAAGATGTATACTGGGAAACCCAGATGCCATTGTAGACACAGTGAATGTTCACTCCTGATTTTTTTGTTTTTAAATATACTAATACTTACGGCTCAAATTCAAGTTTGCAGGTGATTGTAATCCCTTTGAGATGGGTACAATTTTTGCTTCCTATTAATATTTAATTTAAGGAGACAAATGAAATTTGTCTTGCTTAAAAAATGCAATTCGGTCATTCATAGCCATTGGTGCCTTTTCTGTCATGAAAAGATTTATTACTGAAAATAAATAAAAATATTATTATTAAAACATTTGATCGTGCATTGTGGTCTTTCTTCTCACGTAAACTGAGAATAATGACTATTAATTTGATTTTTCAGAACTAATTTTTATATATTAATGATCACTTTCCAAGTCCTGTGTTGCATTTGTGAGCAAAATCCAAATAAATTGTTGTCAGTCTTCCAATCGAACGGTAGACGACGCAATGTACAACTGTTTCGGTCATTACACACAAAGAAGAAGAACCTTTGTCATTGATGATTGGTTGTTCATACGAGAAAACCACTCCCACTTGAAGATTACTTCCGGCACATGCTCCACTTTATAGTTCTTAGTGTATCGCAGAGTACTGCGAGTGTTTGATTTTGTAGTACGAGTTCCATACCTATAAATTGTATTTTAACAACACGAGAGTAATTTTTTTTCTTTCTCACTTTCCTAATGATTTGGCAAATTGACACGGTAAGATAACCCACGAGAAAACCGCTACTTGTTGTGGCGACTAAAGACGAAATGGACACAAGTAGGTAACGTGGAACTCTTCTTCGAATTACTCTCCCGCTTGTGATGCATTTGTGTTATTGTTGTGTTACAAAGCGTGGACAAACCAAAACCTCTTGAAGCTTCTGAAAGCGATGAAAACAAACATCTCGGACGATGACCGAATGAAATCCTTCTCGAATGGAGTCAAGATGCTGGACTGGGAGAAGGTTGCATTCCCTCCTTTTTCGCCAATAGATTGTCAAGAAAAGTGGATAAATATGTCAAAAAAGGTGAGCCAAGTTAAGCGTGAAATATTATTAATGTGTAGTCCTCTCGGTTGCTTACTGTTTTAGCTATTGGTAATATTTTCGTCGGATTCACTGTTAATTCTTAGCAGTGTGATGGCGATATGGTGGTTAAAAGAAACATTCGTAAAAAGTATGCGCTCCAAACTGAAATAATTATTATATTTTCATAATTTACTCACAATGTATTAGTATAAGTTTACTGGGGGGTTTTATTTGAACATTCTGCCACTTTATGGAAGAAGATTTAATGGTTCACCCTGTCTATTCGTTGTTGGCTCTACTTACGATAATTAAAGAATAACCTTTTGATCAGAAACTGGTTTTACGGTAAATTTGGCATACATTTTCTTTAGTGTCAGCGTGCGCTCATACTTTTTCAGATGCGTAAGATTCGAACACTTGAGGAACTTGTTGATGAAGCTGCAGATGAACTTGTAAATGCAACAGAAACGGTAAGCGTTGTTTACCACAATTTTAAAGATGCATTCTTGTTTGACTCCATCCATCTGTCTTATTAGGTAGATTCAACGGTACCAAAGAGACCCGTACCTCCAATGATATTCTTTTACAATGAGAACCGACACAAATATCATAAGCAGCACCCGGAATTCACTCGTCAAAAGCTCTTCAAACACATCATTGGCGAGTACAATGCGCTGACAAAGACAGAGAAGGTACGGCAAGGTCAAGCTTGATTTTTTTTATTTATTTATTTATTTATTTTTTCCCTTGTGGATTGACCATCACTGCTTTCATCCACTTAAGGCTCCATATGTGAAGAAGTTCCAGTGTGCGCATAAAGAATACAAGAGAAGGAAGTTAAGGTACCAACATGAGAACGTGAGCAAATCATTTGCATCTGTGCTGACATCTTCACAAGAAAATACTATTATGGATCATGTGACTCATTTTTGTTGCAGGGGTGAGGCCGAGCAAGAGAAAAGCAAGTGCCTCACCAAAGTATGGCTGTGTGTGTGCGCTCACACACATATATATCACATATATAATGTATTTATTTCTTTGTTTTAATTTAGATGGCTGCATTTCTTTTCAGGATCAAAGTGAAATGAGTTCAGATGACTCCACAGGGGAGCCCCAACCTCCAAAGCCCCCCAAGTAAGACACTCATTTCCATAAATATAGATTGAATCATGGATATAAGTTTTTAATCATCCAAACTATGAAGAGAAATACTTTCTGTATCTTGGATTAAAGTTAGGGATAGGCAATCATTTCTGATGTTTAAGGTTAGGAGCTATGAAATTCATTATGTCAATGAATGTCCTCACAAGTACAGCGATACAAATAAGTATGTGTGTGTGTAGGAGCGGTTATCTCTTATTCTGCAAAGAGGGAATGAAGTCAATGGGGAAGGTTCCCAGTAGAACCTGCATGCGCTTGTTGGCCCAACGCTGGCATAAGTTGACTGACGACGAGAAGAGCAGCTTTAGTGCGCGCTGCGAAACGGTACGCACACAAACTTTTTGTATGCGGATGCTGCTCATCAACTTGAAGTCATACATATTTCCCTCTCGCAGATGAAGTGTGACTACATACGGAAGCTCAAAGACTGTCGCCTGGTGAGGCATTTTCAGAATTTAGATTTGTTTTCAAAATTGTTCCATCAAAATGTTGATATTGCAGAAACGTAAATACCCCTTAAGGGATCACACTGACGAAACCAAGGCGGATACAAGACCCTCAGTGAGTGTTGGCTTAGCATATTCAGAATGTGGCATTTTCAGTGTGGTACCGTTGTGGCAATCGTTTCTTGCCTGTTTTGCAGGATTCCGAGGATGAGGACATTGAGGTCAGCAGCAGCGAAGAAGAGGAACACCGTGGGGATAGCTATGAGGTCAGGATGACAAAACAGGAGTTCTTTTTTCTTTTCTTTTGCCACCTTTAAAATGTGTGATATAAATCCACAGGAAATCGACGATGAAGACGTTGGTGATAACTGCTTTAATGTGTTTTAAATTGACTTTTAAAAACTGTTGGATATTGTCTATCCTTTGGGGGGGGGTTTCTATACAATATTTTCAATACACTAACAGTGACAATGTTCAGGTAGTTAATAATTACACCTTGTGCCTCTATTTTTGTTTTTGTTCACTCACACAGAGGCATTATATTGTGAGTAATTGTTACTTTATTTGAAAGGAATTATGTAAATATCAATACTTTAAATTACCTTGAGATAGAGGTGGATGTATATAAAATGAATACTTAACATACATAATTGCATATTTTCCACAGACACTTCAGGATTTCACATTTCTCCTCATCAAATTGCTCAGATCAGTTAGAACCTGACATTGCAAAAAAAGTACAGGTTTTTTCTTTATATTTTGTATTCTTTGTATTTTGTGTTCATTGTTTTTCAAGACTGGACTGAATTTTGTCATGGAAGTCTAATTTTGTGAAATACATGATTTTTTGTCTATTTGCCAAAATGATCAAACATTTCACTCAGTGTGTGGTGAACTCATATAACACACAAATTTTACTTTTTCAAACAAATTATTGAAATAAATAGAATTCCCCCTCCATTCCTTTGGCGCCCTGTTATGTTGTTGAATATTTTATTTACATATTTTTTTCTTTACAGGGTTTTAACAATTTCTTTGTCAATATGATGATGAACAGTTAACAAAAACAAACATATTCAAGCAGACATTTCAGATAAGTATAACATCAATATCATATAAAAATAACACTTGAACATCTTATAAAAATGTTATGTTTTGAGTGATGGACTTCATTTAAAAACATTGAATAAATGTTAAGCATATTTTTCTACCTTCCTTCTTTACAAACCTAAGAGACTCAATATAATATCCAAAACCAATCAAGAATGATTTTAAAAAAATGCTGTAAAATTTAAAATAAGGATTTGTGAATATTTTTTTCCTGTGTTATTGAAGTTGCTCAGCGTTGATTCTCTAATGCACTGATCTGCGCGACGATCGATTACTTCTGTCTGATCTGCGACCTAAAGATGGATGCCTGCCGCAATAGGTAAATAAAGGCTTTCAAGACATTTTACGCGGTTGCTCCACATTCATGACTAATAACCGGAGAGATGCTTAAATCAACGAGATGTTTTGGAACGAACATACGCGTGTTTTTACGAGATGTTGCAAAAGCAAGAGCCGCCGCAATGCAGCGACGTTGACTTGATCTTCGATCGTTCGCCGCAACAAATCTCGACGGCGAAAGCCATTCAAGGGAGGCAACTACAAATACTTTGGAGCTTTTTTTCTCCGCGTTAACACGGCGGGTGTTACATTTGAAGCATTTATGGGCGTTCTGTTTGCTCGATTAGCTCGTCAGAAAGGTGTCCTAACCGGAGACAGTCCCAATTTTTTTGTTGCTTTTCTTCGTTTTGTTCCGCCTGCTTTTTTTCAAGGGGGGTAGAGGTTTATTTGAAGGTTCGAGCCACTCGTTGCACCAACGTCAACCTAATGTATGTGCGTGTGTGTTTTAAACGGATTCATCCTTAGGTTTTAGACGAGGGACGAGAAAGAAAACCGAAACAGGGAAAAGGAAGCCTTGGAAGTGATAAGACGTGCATTTGTGAGTATCTTGCAGTCGATTCATTCATGTGTTTGGGAATCCGGAATTTTCATCATCAATCTCCGCAGCCCTGTTTTGGCCAAGGCTTGCTGAGCTGCAGCATGACCACAGCAGCGGCGGCTCATCTGGTACTTCTGGCAAATGAAAATGGAGGAGGTTTCAGTGTCCAGCCTGGACAACAGCAAGCTGGAGGTGCACTCAAGTTGGGTAACAAAACAAGTGAGTGAAGGAATTTCACAACGATGCTGGGTTTTCCATGGCGTCTACAGGGTCTAGCTCAGGACATCCTGTCTGACCTGGTGGAAGATGCGTGCCTGGGCCTTTGCTTTGAAGTGCACCGGGCTGTGAAGCAGGGTTATTTCTTCCTGGATGATACGGACCAAGAAAGCATGCGGGACTTTGGTGAGAAACTCATTTTGATTGCTGACGACATTTTACCTTGATTTGAATACAAAAGCCTTTTTCATTTAATGTCAGTGGTTGTCTAAAATGGGGTCCATCGAATCTTGACAGGCTTTCTGCAGGTATTAACATTCTTTTTAATTTGAGAGCAAATTAATTGAAACACAAATTAACCTATTACTAAATTTTGTTGTCGTTATATATGGTTAAGTATAGTTTTACCTAGTTTTACTCAGATGTAAATTGTTATTAGTGCCACATTTTTCCAGAAGACAAACGTGAAATACGGTACACGACATTCTAACATTTATGTAGGTATCAGCAAATGTGATTTCATACTTTTATATACTAACTTACTTTTCATATTGACAACAAATTAATTGGAGCATGATTCTATACTTATATGTAGTATTGCTCAATTTTCCAGAAGGTGAGTTTATTCCACTTTTTTTTTATTTTTTTGGGCTTGTTGAATACACTTCACCTGGAGATACCATGACATCTATAGTTCCAAAATTTTAATCATATCAGACATGGATCGTTTCGAGGCTTATTTGTTTTATTTTAAATCCTAAACTGCCTTGCATTTGCTTGGTTACTTGGTTTACTTAGTGCTATGGAAATGGGAAATTTATGGAATTTCCTCTGCCTCTCTGAACAAAGTTTGTCATCGAGGAGTCAAAAAATAAACAAGTGCTCCATGAAGCTTAATTTGTCCATCATTAGCAGTAAATACGCAATAATTTCAGTGGCATACTTCATCGGTAAAATTTAGAACAATGACGAAACCCTTTTGTATTCAAAGTGAAATATCCTCACCAACCAAAATAAGTCAAGTTGCCTCCTTTCAACATTTTTAATACCTGAGAATGTCTCGCCTGAATCCACAACTTACCTCTTCCTCCTGCATCCAAATGTGAAGAAATCGTGGACCAGCCTGGCTTGGATGTCTTCGGCCAGGTGTACAACCAGTGGAAAAACAAAGAGTGCGTTTGTCCCAACTGCAGCCGAAGCATCGCCGCCTCACGCTTTGCGCCGCACCTGGAGAAGTGCCTCGGCATGGGACGCAACAGCAGCCGCATAGCCAACCGCAGGTGAGATTGCCGTCCAAAGCATACCACATCTTGTGTCAAAGGCAGAACCAATATGGATTTGTTGATCAAATTAATGTTTTTGTTTTGCGTCCTCCGCATTTTTCATCCATTTTACTATATTCAAATTTCAGCGGAGAGAGAAATATTCAGCTCATTAGATTCACCTTAGAAAATTTCAACATTCAAAAAATTCACACACACACACCAAAATGTGCATTTTTCAGTAGAATTTTCCACATTTTTCAGCACAAAAAAAAACACAACTTCATGTATTGTACACGATTATCCCCTATTTCTCCCAGCTTCTATTTTATTTCACTGATTCACACGATTCAATTTTTTTTTAAATCTTTCACAAAATCTAAGTTTTTCTCACCAAAAATTGACTTGATTTATCTCCCAGTGACACAAAACATACCAGGTGACATTCCCGTCTGAATATTGAATCAATCACACATTCAATTCACCTTTTGGATTATTTTCAACATGCCTAAAATTCCTTCTTATCAAGAATTCACAATTTTCACTGTTAAAATACCCACAAAAATTATGAGGGGGGGGTGGGGTGGTGTTCTATCCGTAATTTCAAAATTCTTTATCCAATTCAAATCCTTCCAACACATCCGTTCATTTTAGAATTACCAATGCCAAATGTTCCCATTTACAAAAATAGCATTTCTTTCCATTTGAATCCCCCCCCCCCAAAAAAAAAAAAATCTGTTTTTGAGGGATTTTCCTTTGTAATTTTAACATTTCTCAATCATTTCAACTCATTCCAGGTTCTTGTATGGCATTCCATATCTTTTCTAATTATTCCAACCTTTTCAACCTTCATATGCAAATTCCTTTGGATTTTTTGTTTTATTTTGTTTTATTGCCTACTTTATTATTTACTCGATTATGAAATGTAGTCTACTCGGGGAAGTGAACAGAATAAGAATTTCATTTTGTGGTATTACTATGCATACGACAATAAAACTCTTGAATCTCTAGTTAATATGTTATACATTCTACGGTCTTCCAATTTTTCCAGAATAGTCACTGGTAACAATACCAACAACAAATCCGAGAGCGACCAAGAAGACAACGATGACGTCAATGATAACGACTGGTCGTATGGGGCAGAAAAGAAAGGTGCAGTTGTTCTTCATTTGTTTCTTTTCCAACTTGTGTCTATTGCTGAAAACGTTTTTACTTTTACAGCCAAGAAAAGAAAAACTGATAAGGTACTTTTATCATTCTTATGTTTCTTATGTTTTATGCCATGCCATGTAAATGCAAAACAATGATTATTGTGTCACTTTTTCTCTTTTCAAATTCAGAATCCAAATTCACCGAGAAGATCCAAATCCTTCAAGCATAAGAGCAGTAAGTTGAAATCGGCGCTTAACATTCTTATGCTGGGTAAAATTCCGCATAATCACACATGAGTAAATTGTATCTTCAAAGAAAATTGCTTTGGATTGACATTAGTTGGGGTATGTTTATTCCACTAGCTTAATGCTAACATACGGTATAATGGCATATGCTATACAGAGGTTAAAAGAAATTAGCATACACATTATGGAAATTATAAACGTTTAGACAACTGTTATTTTAAAACACAATGTAAATAAAGAGTCTACACACCCAAAGCCTTTCATGTAACTACGTAAAAAAAAAAAAAAAAAATAATGTGGTGAGAAACTCAAAACAAGTTCACATGTTCTTGTAGGCTTTTCCTTACCTTTTTCCTTTTTTTATGCTCTAGCGCAAGCTTGAAGGTTGTCTTCTTGAAATCTTTTCAAACTGACTCATCTTCCAAAAGATTGCCTAAAAGTCAATGTGTGCCAACTCATTCCGCACAGGTATGATGGGTCCACGTCGTCGTCTGGACAACCAGGAAAGCCCACGCATGTTGATGAAGGACGAGGCGTTCCCTCAATAACGACAACGGCAATACTTGAATGTGGTGAAAGTATTGCTCATTTCAGTGGGTAGGGTGATGACTGCTCAGACCTCTCACTTAATACTTGACTTTTTTTAAATAACCCAAATCATCATGCAGACACTGGCTTTTTTTGTTTAAGTCCTTTCTTTGCTGGAATTTCTGTCACAGAAATGAAGTATGATTTCACCGCATTAATCATTCAAAGTGTTGTAAAAATACAGCGTGAATTACGCAGTGTGTGTTTGTTTTGCATTTTCTTAAGGAAGAAGAAAATGTCTAAGGGTCACATTACGTTTCAGACAATCACTAGAATGGTTTGTCTTCTGTTTTCACACATCTGTGTGTCCATTTGTGCGTTTGAACGAGAAACAACTCACTCATCAGTGAGTGAACATTTAATTGTACAAGGAATTGCTGCGCAAAGCAGATGTCTTTTTTTGTTTCTGTTTTTTTTTTTTGAGGGGGGTGATTTCTAGGGTTCAAATACGTCTCTCATTTGTTTACAATGTAAAAGGGTTGCACAAATCCTCAGTGTGATGTGATAGTGTAAATATTTCGATAGTTGAATTGCTGCTATTATTGCTCAGTTTCTTTCATCTGTCTTGCATAATAAATGATTTGTTACTTGTGTTTTGGCCTTGACTACGATTGTGAAAAGACGATGTTCTGCATAGATGTTCACGAACGAAAGGGGGCACTGTCCAACCAGCAAAGGCTGAATCCGACTCTGTTTGCCTGACTTGTTATTAAACCTCTTACGCAATAATTATTTTTTAATGTTGTTTATAGTACAGAATACATTATCAAGAAGCATGCAAATCTTTTTTTTTTCCCGAGCTCCCGATGGTGCTTTGAAGTGCGATCTCCTGAAACGCGTACCTTAAATTGTTGTAACATATCTGACCAAGTTAAGGTTTACAAGGTTTGTCGATAAGTCATGGAGTAATCATAATAGATGCGAAATTTTGTGGTCATGGTTTCACTTCATAAGTTTTTTTTTGAGAAAATGAAAAAAAAAAGCTTTGCTGTGGGAGTTGAGAGTAAAAGCACGTGAAGTCCAAAATTACCGACACCCTCGAAGGCAGCATTCCACATAAGAGCTCGAGCCTTTAAAACATTGTAACGCCAATGTTAACTGGTTAAAATGTTCTGACTACCTCGGAAGGCGTTCACCAATTCGGTGTTCAGACTTGACCAAATAGTGAAAACAAAACCTGGGAACTTCGAAACCGCTGGAGTCGAGCTAGGCTTGTTTTGGGGTTGTTTGTTGTTGACCCGACAAGCTGTCAAACCGAGTGGAGGCAACGTTACTTTCAAACTTGGAACGCGCGTCCACTCAACACAAAGTAGGTCGGAACATTGTTTTCCGGGAAACCAGAACCTTCTAAATGTCGACGAGGGCAAGCTTCACGGGTCCGAGCATGAGCCCCAGTGTGAACCCCATGAATGTTGGACTCGCTGCCGGTTTGAGGATGCCCGTGATGCCGCCAGCTGCGGCGGGATACCCCCGCTCCGTGAGCGGCGCACCGCAATACCCCCAGGTTGGTCTTTTACGCGTATATTCGTACAAATTCCACAGCGTAAATTTTATTTGAAAATATTTTATGTTAAAGTGTAAAGTCTGCTTTTAAAATAGTTGTTCAAGGAGAGGCACTAGCTGCGAACCGTGCTTCCGCATTTCAGTAACTTCACAATACTGTTTCATGCCAAGTCATAAAAGTCATGAAAGTTTTTTTTTCTTTTTATCTTTGCTGTATTAACCTTTTAAAAAGACCGAAATATGGAGTTAAAAGGTTATCACCAGCGCTGTGTGCCAGTGAGCCTTGCATTTGTCAGTTGGGGCCAAATGGGGTCAACTCAACATGTGGGACACAGCTATCACAAAAAATGTCTTTGCGGTGGACAGGGCTGTTCAGACTTTCAGCAAAGATTGCGAGATTTGGTAAGGTAAAATGTGTATGGGCCTAAAACTCAAATTCCAGTTGCTTTAATTTTTGCTGGCGCCCGCTCTCAGTCACCATGTCTCAGCAAGTTTGTCTCGTCGCATAGGGGACGAAAACAGTGATATACATTGTTCCCTCGTTTATAGCGGGGTTACGTTACGTTCCCCAAAATACCCGCAGAAGTCCAAATTCATGAATTAGAAATTGAACTTTTTTTTGCCTTTGTCCCCTTTGTAAAGTGTATTCCCTTTGATAAATAAATAAATAAATAAATAAATAAATAAATAAATAAATAAATAAATAAATAAATAAATAAATAAAATCGAAATTGTTTTGTCTGGTCTCACATAGAGGGAGAAAAATATCCAGCAAAAATAGCGAGGTAAACTTTAGAATTTTTGCCAAGCCCCCTTAGGGAAGAGAAAACGTTTAACTCAACGTACTGACTATAAAATAAGATTATCTATAAAAATTGTATGAGTATACCTAAACCTGTATAGTTTCAAAAACAATACAAATAAACTTTCAACAACTATTAATTATTTTCTTACAGCGTTTGTATGGGTTGCAGCTTAGTCTCAAAGAGGAAAAAAACAAAGTGCTTGAAAAAAAAAGATGAAAGATCTTATTTTATTGCAATTACACTTCACATGTCAAAAACAAATCCTTTTCCCTGAGGGCACCCCCCCCACCTCCCCCCTGCATCACCTCACATGCCCTTATTAATCTGATAATCGATTAATTGTCAACTAATCAATTGACTTTGACAGCCTAATCTAAAACAGTTTTTCTTATTTTCTTGTCAGCGTGCAGGGATGCCACTCGGCCGCGTTGGGGGCCCGATGGGCTCAATGGGGGGCCAGCTTCCCGGTCCATCATACGGCGGAAGCAGCCTGCCCATGCGACCCAGCATGGGGCCTCCCGCGGCCCTGGACGCCACGCGGAAGCGATTATTTCATCACCACCATCAACAACAGCAGCAGCAAGAGGCGATGGGAGGCCACCGGCGAGGGTAAGGAGTGAAGAAGTGAAAGCGTGTGATGAAAGAAGAGCTAACGGTTCCTAAGTTTGATTGACCAAGACGGATTGTGGCATTGCAACAGACTGATGAATACTTCAATGTTGTAATGTAGTGATAACAAAAAATAAAAACGGATTTAGTCAAATCCCCATCTGTCTATAAAAATACAAAAGGATGGGTCTAAATCAGCACCCTGTGGTACACCACCGTATCGTATTTGGATTCCACCATGATTATCCCTTATTGTCATGAGCTGGTAACGTTTAATAAACCAGTGGGCTCATTTAGCAAAACACTATGCATAATTTCTAGTGTATTACTCCGCCCCATTCGTCTAAATAGTCAATAAATCTCCAAGCAAACGCACATGAGGCTCGCAGTCATAGCAGCATCCCGTGACTGGAGACTGGCGCCTATTTTTGACATCAAACCACTCTGCAATGCCACGCTCATAACCGCGACGAGCCTTGAGGTGAGGCTTCGTTTTCAGCTACAATGAAGCTCTTTCATGGCCTGTCTGCCCTTAAAAGAATGAGTGCGCCCCAAGCAATATGTCTAATTCCTCTAAGAGTGTTTGAAAAGATTTCGTACTAAAACATCAAAGCAAAATCAAAGTGAACGTTAATGTCAATTCCTTCACATGTACTAGTCAGGGGTATCAAACTCATCTCATTTTTATCATAGGCCATCATAGACTGTGGTTATAGTGTCTTTTGGAGGGCCCTAGTGACTGTGAAGTGAAATAACGTTTAGGTATGATCGCATTTACACATTTTGAAATCACAGCCGTTAAAAACTGTTCAAAAGGGGTTTTGGTCACAAAAAATCTGTAAAAGTTGAATACAACTTACAAATTTAGTATTTTAGCCAGAAACTCAGTCATAATTATCATTTTCGCGGGCAAAATGATATGGCGGGCCGAATATGGCCCTCAGGCCTTGAGTTTGACACCAGTGTATTAGACATACAAATGAGTAGAAATTGAGTAATGGGTAAAGAAATCACTTATTTAAAATCATAAGTAGTAAAGTAATTCATTACTTTTGGTACTAAAGTAATCTAATGATTACTTTCATATATAATGTACCTGATTACTACTAAATTAATCAACATTGATTACTTGAATGCATACAGTGATCGATTACATTATGCATTAACGTAATCTACTAATTACTTTAATGTGTACTTTATTACTTATGTACATAATTACCTAAAGTAATTATTATTTTGGTGCTTAATTTAGGTAATAAAAGTACAGAAGCATGCGGTACTAAAGTACCAAAGTGATTGATTTTCTAAGTAATGGATTACCTTTAGTACTGAACTAACTAAAATATTTTATGACTTTACGACTTCATTTGTACAAGCTATTTTCAGACACTTTTAGGCACTTGGAAAAAAAAAGGTACAAATAAGTAGCAGGGATTGAATGTCTGGAATCTTAAACTGTAAAATGAAGTCTTTCCTTAATTTGTCACATTTGAGTCGGCAGATAATCATGTGTTGTTTCCTCTTATTTTAGAGCGAAAAGACGCAAGATGGCCGACAAGGTTCTCCCACAGAGAGTAAGAGCCTTTTGAACTTTTTTTGAATTGCTGATGGTTATTCTCTCATTCTTACTCTAAAACCATATATTCATTTTGACTCTCTAGATCCGCGACCTGGTGCCAGAGTCTCAGGCCTACATGGACCTCTTGGCTTTTGAGAGGAAATTGGATCAGACCATCGCTCGTAAGCGCATGGAGATACAAGAGGCTATAAAGAAGCCCATTATGGTACGCAAGCTCAAATTTGGAACAGTATTCCAATATTTACCTACACATCTTTTTTAATGAACACCATTTTTTTTCCTGGAATTTAAAGTTAGAATAACAAAGGGCTCCTGGATCACATTATTCAGCTGTGGGTTTCTAAATGTAATTGTAAATATGAAGATTATTTTGCTCTTTTAACATTCCGATGCCATAAGATGCCAGCAAAAGTTGTGAAACAACTTCAAATTCAATGTACATTATCACCACTCGGACATTTTCTACCCTAAAACTTTGCAACTAATAAATGCAACGTTGCTGTTTACTTGGCCAAGCCGATGAGAAGTCTCCTCCCCAACCTAAAAATAAAACCCAAAGTAAAAACGTGACCATCTCCTTGCAAATGGTTGTCATGTATTTACTCCTGCATGGACGGTACGGGGGCGGTGTAGAGGCGCTGCGAGGGAGTTGTCGGTACTTTCGACAACAGTCGACATCAGTATTTGCTGCCTGTGTATGGAAGGTTTATATCAAGAACTAGAAACTAGAAATTAGAAGACGAGAAACTTTACATTAACTTCTTGCAGTTTATGGAAAATTGCTGTATAGCAATGTACATGTTTTCTTTCCTTCAAAGATATCTTTTTTTTTAGTGCAAGTTACATTTTATGCATCCAAAGCACTATTGTTCTGCACTTGGTATGGGTGCCCATTAAAGAATTGAGTTCTCAGACTGGTATTGGTCGGAAAAATAAGTGGTATCAAATATGCCCAGATAATGGCTGCAGGTCAATTATTTAAGTTTGGCTTTAATTTCTTTAATCATTAATAAGCAGGTTACTCAAAAGAACATTTTATGTTCACTTTAGATGTCAAAAAGTTTTTGTTGCTCCCAGCTTCAAACTTGCTTTTGAAATATTAAAAATTGCCAACCTTTTATATAACATCGTATTCTTTAAAAAAATGTCAATATAACAATGACTCTGTTTTGAATTTTCTCCATTGTTTAGCAACGAAATGTAGGCAAATTCTCATTGAAATGTAGAAAAGCTGTGGCGTTTCCCTGGGGTACACCACGATTCCATATTTTCTTTTGCTTGTTGATTTAGATAAACTTATTTATCTGTAAACTATAATGAGAAACAGCCATTCTGACGGTCCATTGTACCGAGATGTAACTAATGTTATTTGTGAGCAAACCTCGACCAAACAAAGCAGATCCACTTGGAAGAGTATTTCTTGACGCTTGAAAAAGACAAAACAAAACCAATCTGCTTATAATTTTTCAACCTCTCAATTTTGCAGACGCCAGCTTGTCTAAAAGTTGCACTTGTTTGTTTCCTTCCCAGCAAAAGCGCAAGCTGAGGATCTACATTTCCAACACGTACATGCCGTGCAAGCCAGAGGGCGAGGAGGCCGAGAAGGTGTCCTCCTGGGAGTTGCGAGTGGAGGGAAAACTTCTGGAAGAAGTAAGCCTTGCGTTTCGGGCTCCACTGTTGTGCCTCTGCTCGGCCGGCCGCGTCCAGATGTGCGTTGACTGCGCTCCGCCCAGCAACTGCTGACACACGCAGGCCCCCGCGCTAGCTCACAAACCGCAGGCCGTTACATACCACGGGGCTGACATGCCTCTCCTCCCTTCATCAATTCCATCGCCACTGGCGCTGTCATCTGGGGCCACATGAAGGGAGGGGAGGGGGGGTACAGAGCAGAAAGGATGTCAGAGAAGAAGTGAAAGAGGTCATGTTGTGCAAACTTGCTTCCACACAACTGGCCTGGGAGGGACCGTCCGTGCGAGCAGCTTCTTTTGTGTGTGTTTGTCTACATTTTTTTTTTTTTTTTACACTTCACCACCCACAATTCGCTCAGCGCACAGCAATGCAGCTGCAACCGTGAGACAACAGAACAAAACCCGGAATTCTTACAACAAGGGAAAAAGCAGTCAAAATACACACGATTACTTTATTTTTAATAAATTATACTATCGAAAGAACAGGAAAGGTTGGCAAAACGAGTAAACTAGCATAACTCCAAAACCTGTACTCATCTATTCGCACTTGTGAACAGTACCAGTCAAGTTTGGAAACAACTTCACAGTCATATAGTGTCAAACACAAACAGCTATTTTCTAACCCTCCTTTACACGATGCCTAGTAAATAGATAAATCACCTGGGATTTAATGTCTAAACCCTTAATTTAAAACACACATAAAAATTCGTCTTTGGGCTTGAATATGTACAGAAGTCAAGAAATTCAAGCTTTGAAAAAATGATTCCAGGTCATAAAAGCATCGTCCAGATCAAAAAGCTGTGCAAAGCTGTTATCTCGATAACGGGTCACCTATATTGAAGAATCCAAATGATAAAACATTCTGTTTCGGTAAACATTTTTGTTTTAACAAATAATTGCATCGATATTTCTTCAGAATGTAAGCGGCTTAAGTAATTATCTATTGTTAAGACCATTTTTTAATATTGAAAAAACATTAAGGTCTACGATGGTGTTTTTTTAACATTTCCTGTACCAGTCAAAAGTTTGGAAACAGTCTCTAATTTAAAGTTATATACAGCTGCCCTTAACAAATGTACTGTCAGGGAATTCAAAAAGTGTTTAAGCCACTATAATATTATGCTGTTATATTCAGTATTATTTATTTTTTTGCTTACCACTTGTAATACTTTTATCACACTTGGACTTTGAACTTCGAACTAGGAAGTATAGAATTATGAATTTGTAAATGTATATTGTTTCATAAGATCTCTGTAACAAAATCGAGACTTTATAACAAAACATGAGATTTTTCTTAAGGGAGAGTGAGTGAAATGTTCTTCTTAAAAAAAACTGTTTGCCAGAAGAAAAATACTTGGCGGACAAGGACCAAGCGTATTTTGCCTTGACTTGAGATATTTAATCTTGCACTGAAGCCCGTTTGCTGCGCTGGCGTGTTTTTTTCGTGTTCCGTTTGCAGCCTGGCAAGCAGAAGAGGAAGTTCTCATCTTTCTTTAAGAGCCTGGTGATCGAGCTTGATAAGGAGCTGTACGGACCCGACAACCACTTGGTGGAGGTATGACATAACTTCGCAAGCATTCCAATTTCATTTTCGACATGTGCGAAGCAGCAGCGGGGAAGCTTTTTGGAAAAGGTTTTGTTTGACCCGATTCAGGGTCAGCGAGTCAACATCTCCGATTTAAATAATGGCCTGATTACGACACGTCGAGGTTAAAGCAGCCCTTTTCAAAATGGCTCCTGCCGTGCTTTTGTTTCAACATAGCTCTTAAAATTTTGGAATGC
This sequence comes from Hippichthys cyanospilos, assembly GCF_059441005.1. Taxonomy (NCBI): domain Eukaryota; kingdom Metazoa; phylum Chordata; class Actinopteri; order Syngnathiformes; family Syngnathidae; genus Hippichthys; species Hippichthys cyanospilos. Next base: position 6,811,461 of record NC_142385.1, read on the forward strand.
AGCTCAGGATCAATGTATAGACAACAAAAAGTTTAATCGATCACTTTTAGGCTTAGATGAGCACCGATACCAAGTGTCAATATCCTGGCTGATACCCGGCCTTATTTCAAGGTATCGGTACTCAAGATGGAAGTCGATACTAGTATTGCTTACTCTCTTGGAGCGGTTTAACAATCCCGATTTAGGAGTGACAAATTAACAGAATAGACAATTGTCTGTATTTTATCAAATTTCAATGAAATGCTGTACTGGAACAGATTGATCTTTCTTAAAAATTATCTGATGTTTTTTTGCTTGTGAATCAAAAATACTAGTAGAATTGTTACTTGGAATGGGTATAGGTCACTACCCAAAAATTGAGTACTCATATGGGTGTCAGTCTGAAAAATATAGTCTCGAATAGATCAAAGGTTTTGATTATTGATAGTTGTCAAATAATCAATGAATTATTAACTTCGTAACCCTAGTTAAATGGCCGACAGTACCATGGGAAGTGTGCTTTTCTATTTGTTGTTATCCTAATAGCATGATTTCCCAAGGTTTTATTTGTTGACATTTTTGAAAACAAAACAAAAAAACTTGAGATAAAACGTAACAATAAATTAAAAATGACCAGCAATTATCAAGCAAATGATGGATATTAATTTCAATAATACTTGTATTCTTACAGCATTTATGTTAATAATTCAAACTTAAATGCTATATGCAAAATACAGTAATGCTGTTTTTCTTCTGGCCCCAAAGTAAGTAAGAATGACTCTACAGCACCTCTGCTGGTGCCAACCAAGTACTACATTGCAGTCCACAATCAATTTCATCCAAGAGACAGAAATCAAGGCATTACGTGTTGTTATATTCTTGTAAGTTATAACATATAAAAAAGAAAGAAACTTTTTTTGAAGCTCAATGTTTAATGGCTTGCATACGTAAAATATAAGCGGATGCTCTTAATTTAGAATTTTGGTACTACAAATTGACATAATGCCTCTTTTTTAAGCTATATTTGGAATGCTATATGAAAAGATATTTTGTCCTTCTATGTGCCAGTGGCACCGAATGCCCACCACTCAGGAGACAGACGGTTTCCAAGTAAAAAGGCCGGGCGACGTCAATGTCAAATGCACCCTTCTGCTCATGCTGGACCATCAGGTGTGTGCACTCTTTCACCTTTCTAATTCAACACGAAAGAAGCAAAAGGCTTCAACCTTTTTTTTTTTCTTTTTTGCTGGCAGCCTCCTCAGTACAAACTGGATCTGCGGCTGGCTCGGCTGCTGGGCGTGCACACGCAGACCCGGGCCAGCATCATGCAGGCGCTTTGGCTCTACATCAAGAACAACAAGCTGCAAGACAGTCACGAGAAGGAGTTCATCAACTGTAACCACTACTTCAGAAAGGTCCGATAACGACACACGCCCAAGCACTACTTGTACTCCTGTCGCTGCCGCTTATTAGAAAATGTATGTTTTCTTTTTCTTTTTACATGCGTGATGCTGAGCAGATATTTGGATGCACTCGCATGAGGTTCTCTGAGATTCCCATGAAACTGGCCGGGCTGCTCCAGCACCCCGACCCCATTGTTATCAATCACATGATCAGGTATGCTTTGCTCCGATTGGATTTTCTCTCTCCACTCCAACCTGAAATAACAATGTGACACAATTCTGAAGATACTGGTCACATTTGACGCACATTGAATATGTGTTATGTCACAAGAAAGAAAAAGTTTGAAATTGGGCTGTTTTTGATATCTTGGTCAAAAATAGTTCTTGGGCACCATGTGGTTGCATTTTTCTACAATTATTAGGGCCACAATTGACTACAAAATTAATGATGCAAAACAAACTAAGTAAATGTGGGTCTCTGTTAACGCATTCAATCTCAAAGACATAAAAAAAAAACAGGTTAAGAGGTGTCATATTTAATCTCAGGTACTTGTTTATGTTTTCATTTTTTTCCCGAGGGTTTGGCTAAAGGAGGGTCTAAAAATGCTGTTACTAAAAAAATAAGTGCTGAAATCATTAATTATAAATAAAATTGTGAAGTTTGTTTTATTGAACCCATTTTTGATTTTTCACTTAAATTTTTGGGTATTTGGTGGTTTGTATTAAGTTTTTCTCCTCTAGATGGCACTCTAGGTTCAGGGTAAATTTAATACATTTCCGCTGAACTATTCATTTTTAAATAGAGCACCATCTAGAGGGGTAAAAAAATAAAACAGGAGCTTCATGAAGCCTCAGTTTCCCATCATTAATATTTAGGCCTAAGCAACCTGTCGCTCTGCCACCATCTTGTGTCTCGATACATACTTGCTATTTTTTTTTTTTTTTTTGGCCAGCGTGGACCCCACTGACCAGAAGAAGACTGCGTGTTATGACATCGACGTGGAGGTGGACGACCCCCTCAAGAGCCAAATGAGCAGCTTCTTGTCATCCACCACCAACCAACAGGAAATTGCCGCCTTGGAGAACAAGGTCCATTCAGGCACCAACACTGGGTCCCCTCCTCACGTAAAAAAAAAAAAAAACAACAAATAAACATACCTGACGCTTGTTACTTTTCACTGGCAGATACACGAGACCATCGAGTACATCAACCAACTGAAGACCGAGAGAGACTTCATGTTGAGCTTCAGCAATAATCCTCAGGACTTCATCCAGGACTGGCTCAAATCTCAGTGCAGAGATCTGAAGGTGAACATTTTTGTTCTTACCATAACACCCCATTTTTTAATACTTATTTTCTCCCTCCAGGTGATGACAGATGTGACAGGAAATCCAGAGGAGGAAAGGAGGACTGAGTTCTACCAGGCACCGTGGATGCCAGAAGCAGTCGGCAGATATGTGTACTCCAAAGTACGTCCATGCCAAACTATTCACTCCTTGCGATATACTTTTGACCAACAATATCTTTTTTGGGCTTTCAGGTGCAGCAGAGAAGACATGAGCTGGAACAGGTTCTTGGGATCAGACTCACTTAAAGAGTCAAGTCATTTTTGTCCAAATTCAAATGTTTACAAGTCTATCTGACATTCCTTAAATAACATGCCAGGCACCAAATAGATTTTCCTTTTTTTTTTACCTGTATTATCATTTTGAGCCTGTTGACTTCTTTTGCATTTTTAATGCATGCTTTGTTCTTTTTTGTACTTGTAAGCCATATCTCTCATGTATCTCTAATAAAATTAAAACATTTGAATTGAAAATGTGAAAATATATACTCTGAAAGAGCAAAGTAATACTTTTGTAAGGGGGGTGTTTTTTCGTTTTGTATTTCCTCGATGTTTACATGTTATTTGTGTATGGTGGCTTTCTGATAACCAATGTAAGTAATCCATCTCTTTTTCAAATTGCATGAGCCAGCTCATTATTGAAATGCTTTTTTGTAACTCTGCTTTTATTTCCTTAAACATGCCCATGTTCACACTTGTGCCAAATTGTTACGAAAGCAAGGAGAAGGGGGAAAGGGGTTCAATATTTGCATGTTGTTCAAGCAAAGCTCTTCATCATTTATACATTTGGAGTATTTTTAATAAACATATTGACACATGTGACATTATTTGAGTGCTTTCTGAATGGAGCTGACAGTCACGCTGTGAAGGTGCATGTTAGGACAAGTCTGAGAACTCTGGGACCAGTAAAAACTGGTGCGGCAGGTTCTGCTTGGAGTTATATTACTCACAAATAACGAACACATACACAATAGGATACACGCCTTCAAAATTTGTAATGATACAAACTGATATTTATAGAAATCAAGTCGATACACATAAGCCATCATTGATGCCCCAAAAAGTAACATTTTATATGTACTGTAAATGTTTTAAAGGGCCCTGTTATGAGAGTTTAACTTCTTGGTGATTTCAACCATGTGACAATGCTGATTTGTCACCCTAAACACCCCCAAAATCTTATTTCCCTTCATTGATGCATTTCTAAGCACTTCCTTGCTTATTTTGCATTCTCAGCACCGGCCCCGCCCAAGCAGATAAACATGACTTATGAGAGGCCTGATGATGATAGCAAGTTCTTATACCACTCATGCAAGGATAAATTTATGGCGCCCTTATCCACATCATTTGGGTTCTGGCAACAAGTCAGCCAAGTGAATGGCAACATTTCATTTTTTGGTTACAATGTTTTAGTGTAAAAAATGTGTGTTTGAGAGCATACAGTCGGATAATCAACTTGAGTCGTAAACAATTCACCAGCAGGTGGAATTTCTGTTATGTATCCTGGTTTCCAATGGGACCGATTTGATAAGAGGAACAGCTCAGAGTGAGCACAGCTACTTGACACTTTTTTGCATTTTAAAGTCATTAAAAAGCCTTTTTTGGCCCTGACCTTCTCGCTGCTGGAGTGGTCGCCTGCGTTCTGCTATCCTCGTGAGGAAAAGAGGTTAAGGTGGTGGATGGATGTTTTGTGGTTGGCCGGCATTGAATGACGTCGTGAAGTGTGCGAGGCAGTCACACGGTGAAAGGTGCTGCTTCACTAAACAAGATGTTTTACTTTCTGATTAGAAATATCAATACCATCAAACTCATTTTTAATGGGAAATCAAATCTCCAATGTGCCAAATGTAATTTATATGCACATATTTCAGTGGAACTTTTAAAATATTGGTTCATTAAAATGCACTCTCAATAGGTAATTTAAGATGCGTTTTCTGACCAGCAGACGACGCCACGGCCACATCCGCATTCAAGATCTCTACCGGAAATGCGTCAGTGACGAACGGATGCGAGCTTTCCAAGATGGAGGGGGACGGCACTGACACCGTAGGTGGATTTAGCGACACTTTTATACACTTTCGTTCTGGCCTTGCCTTTAAACGTCGTCAGCGTGCCTTTATTTCAATTCCCTAGTCAGTTTCAGTAAACTAAAACAGGTATTACGTGTGTATTTAATTGATAAAAACCCAACTTGATTGACAAGTATGTCGCTCCCTGTTTGCTGTATCATTGCGGCTAGGCTAGTCGATAGCTAGCTTGCCTAGTGTCTAATTTACGCTTAAATGTATGCAAACGCATTTTTTTTAACCTCACCTACAACAACTACAGACAAATGTTTTTACCTGGCTGTTCGGTTGCGTTGTTAGTCGCCCTTCTGGTTAGAACACGACTACAGTACGTTAGAGCTTTGCTCGTCGCTGACTCACTCGCATACGTTTCGGTACATTTCGTCTTTACACTCGTTCAAATTCAATAATTGTTTCTTCTCCACTTTTATTAAAGATCTTTTATTATACCTGTTGCAATTTGCAATGCAGTTATGCATATTAGCTGCAGAAATTTGGTGTGCTGTATTGTAATTCGTCATTGTCATTATAACTGTGAATAAACATACTTAAATTTAGGTAATAATAAAACATTCTCAGCGTATATTTAATTCAACGCGTTTTATTGACTTATATATAATTTTTTTTCCAGATGGAGATGGGTGAGGGTAAAGGCGGCTCAGGTCTACGCCAATACTACTTGTCAAAAATAGAAGAGTTACAGGTAAGTTAATGTTTTTTTTAATATGAATATTAAATATTGCCTCTTTAACTTGTTATTTGTTTTCAACAGTTAACTGTGAATGAGAAGAGCCAAAATCTCAGACGACTGCAAGCACAGAGAAATGAGCTCAATGCTAAAGGTGCATCCAACGTTAACAAGAATTTTGCTGAATGTGTTTTTTCTATAGTTATTGTCGTACTAATCCCCAATATTTTTTTTTTTACCAGTGCGTCTCCTCCGTGAGGAGCTGCAGTTACTTCAGGAACAAGGCTCCTATGTTGGTGAAGTGGTTAGGGTCATGGACAAAAAGAAAGTCCTGGTCAAGGTTTGTACGCTCCATTTGGGCCCAAAATACTCTATGTACGCAAAAATTACATGTATTTATTTATTTTTAGGTGCATCCAGAGGGGAAATTCGTGGTTGACGTCGATAAAAACATCGACATCAATGACGTGAGTGTTATTGTTATTAATTTTTTTATTGATTTAACATTATTGTACTTAAGAGTGGAATAGGGCTGCAGCCAATGATACTTTTTAAAATTGATATTTTTAGTGTTCTTTTGGCGAATAGTTGATCAATCGGGTTTTTGAAAAATGAGTTGAGTGTATCTTTATTCAAAAACATAAGTTTTGTAATGAACTGCAAAAATGCAGAAAGTTATGTTAGTTTTGGTTAATATACTGGTTTGATATCAGAAATATGCAATATGTACTTTCATTATCTGCTATCCATAAACTGAATTCCTGAGTGTTTGGACAATCTGAAATATAAAAACCAAGGTAATCTATATGATTCATCAATGGTCAAAAATTATTATCAATTAAATTAATAATTGATTAGTTACTGTTTGTTTGTTTTTTTTAATCGTTGCGACTCTAAAGTGTTTTTTTTTTTTTTAAGAACATTTGTGAAGAAGTGTTACATAGAAATATCCAATAGAACATTGTTAAAATATTGAGAACACAACTATTTTTTATGTACAGGGACTTAAATGGCGATAGACATGCAAAACAGGACTAGAAATTTAAATGCTTGAACATGTCACTCGCAATTGATTTATGAATAATAAGCATATTCTGTTTGATAATGTTATAAGAGCATTAAATGCAATACATTTTAATTGGAAAAACATGAACAAACCAATAATTGAGGTAAAGGCAAAGTTCACGAAATTATAAAAAAAATACACTGTATTATAAAAAGCTTATATTAAAGAAACCATTTATTCAAGAATACTATTTGTGGCTGATACTATTTAAAATATTCTGAATAATCCTGAGGTCTTGTGAAAAACATTTCTGTTATGTGTGTGCATGTATATATAATTCCATTTTTCAAGAATAAATTAGGAATATTTTTAGAAAGTAATAATTTATAAGGAAATTGCATTAAAATGATTATTTAACGCATCCAACACCCAAATCCCTAAAACTGGCTCGTACTAAAGGAATGAAATACTAAAGTCGTCATTTACTTTAGTTAATTAGGTATTGAATTAATCAAGTTTACTTTGGTTTACGTACTTTAGTACTAAATGCTCTTGATTTTTCAGTAGCTAAAGTACTTGTTTAATCAAGTACGTATTGCTTAAATAGTTCATTAATTTAGTTACTTTATTACCTTAGGTAAATCACATATTATTACATACTTATGCCTTTATCTTATCTTTAATGTTTGGCTAAAGAAGGGCCGAAAAATGCCTGATGTTAAGTGAGGTAATTTCAGTATGAACGTAATCCATTTCTTTAAATAGTGTTAAATGAAGTATGATGTAATGGCTTTAGTAATGGATTACTTTTAAAAACGTAAAAATACGTATTTGGGATTGAATGAGTTCTGTAAAAATTGCCTTTTGAATCCGCATTTGATTTGTGGACTGTGTCGCAGGTGACGCCCAACTGCCGCGTGGCTCTTCGCAACGACAGCTACACGCTACATAAGATCCTTCCCAACAAGGTGGACCCTCTGGTGTCCCTCATGATGGTGGAGAAGGTTCCCGACTCCACCTACGAGATGATCGGCGGCCTGGACAAGCAGATCAAGGAGATCAAGGAGGTCATCGAGCTTCCCGTCAAGCATCCGGAACTTTTTGAAGCGCTGGGCATCGCGCAGCCCAAGGTGAGCCGTCGGTGCGCCGCCTTCAAAGCAGGGGGCCATTTGCCCATGGTGCGTTTTTAGGGCGTGCTGCTGTACGGACCTCCTGGGACGGGAAAGACCCTCCTGGCCAGGGCCGTGGCCCACCACACAGACTGCACCTTTATCAGGGTGTCGGGGTCCGAGCTGGTGCAGAAATTTATCGGAGAGGGTGAGAGCTGACGCGCGTCATCGAATGTCCCCGCTTGGATCTGAACCTCCCCCCTCCCCTCTCCTCCCCTCGCCTCCCAAAGGAGCCCGGATGGTGCGCGAGTTGTTCGTCATGGCCCGGGAGCACGCGCCCTCCATCATCTTCATGGACGAAATCGACTCCATCGGCTCGTCCCGCCTGGAGGGCGGCTCGGGCGGGGACAGCGAGGTCCAGAGGACCATGTTGGAGCTTCTCAACCAGCTGGACGGCTTCGAGGCCACCAAGAACATCAAGGTGACATCTCGCCTTTAGCTACTAATGAGCTGCTCAGAGTCTCTGGGATTTCCGTTCATCTGGCAGTCAATTTTCTAGTGGAATTGGTCGTCAATCGGGTGTTGGCGAGTGCCTACACACGTCTTAGTTCAAGGTATCGGCACTGGCGGTGGCAGCCGATACCAGTATTAGCCCACCTACTGGTGGCCATTTTACAATCGGGATCCGTTTTGTGGAAAGTTTTAAGATCTATTGTTTCACATTTTTGAATTCATCGGAAGTACTACTAATGATTATACTACAGCTCATGGACAAATCAACGCTAAGCTTGTGAGTGACACATGAGCAACGGGTGAGCCGTGGCTTGTCATTAAGCTAGCCTCGACCGTCGTTTTTGCTCATTGGCCAGTGGAAAAATGTGTTTTTAAAGGTCTTCATCGTACATGAGCAATATTGTGGTACCAAATTCATCATAGACCAAAGATGAACGTTTACTGCTAATCATGGCTAAATAGGTGGACTCTTCTTAACATTGACACTGTCCTAATTTTTTGTCACATTTTTCATTCCATATCTTTTAATATCATTTTGCATCATTCAAAGTGTTTTTTTTAATTTTGTTTGAACATCACAGCATTCATGTCTATTTTTAATGTAGCCTATCACCACTAGTTACAATTTGTCCCGATCAAACTGTTAGCAAATGAAAGACGCATAACAAGCACATTTTTCTTGTTAGTAAATGACAGACGTGTAACAAACACATTTTTCTTTATAATACAAAATAGTTAAGTATCTGATTATTTGCATATTGAATGGCTAACTATATTTAATATCTATAGTCCTAGTTTTAATGACCGCATCCTTCGCGTTTTGAATTGTATAACATTACTTTGACGGGAAAAAAAAGAAAAGGCCTGCCCACTTGCAATTTAACGTAAGTAATATCATTTTAACAAAGCTTTGCGTCGATGGCAGGTGATCATGGCCACAAACCGCATCGACATCCTGGACTCGGCTCTCCTCAGGCCGGGCAGGATCGACAGGAAGATTGAATTCCCCCCTCCCAACGAAGAGGTAAAATCTACCCTGCTGACGCCATGTCATGGCAGCGTCTAATTTAAAAAAAAATCCCCACCAGGCTCGCTTGGACATTCTCAAGATTCACTCCCGCAAGATGAACCTGACGCGCGGCATCAACCTGAGGAAGATTGCAGAGCTAATGCCCGGCGCGTCGGGTGCCGAGGTGAAGGTGGGTACTCGCCGCCGTTTTATTTATTTTCTTGTGTGCGTGTTGCTAAAAGACGCGGCGCATTTGTCATGTGAAGGGCGTGTGCACGGAGGCCGGCATGTACGCCCTGCGAGAGAGGCGAGTACACGTCACCCAGGAGGACTTTGAGATGGCCGTGGCCAAGGTTGGTCAACTTCGCATTAATAGTTTGCGGCGAACAAAGCTTCATGAAGCACCTGTGATTTTTGACTCCTCTAGATGGTGCTCTTGGTCTAAAGTTAAAAAGCAGTGCTGTGGAAGTGTATAGAATTTCCCCAGTCTCGTTGAACCGATTATTCAAAACACATCACAAGTGCTTCATGAAGTTTCATTAGACAGTCACGTCCATTCAGTTCTGGTTATTTAGTAAAGCGATTTAGGATCCGGCCTCAAATGTATTGCTCGACCTTTTGCGCAGGTGATGCAGAAAGACAGCGAGAAGAACATGTCCATCAAGAAGCTGTGGAAGTAACTGCACGCAGTGCAGCCTCACGTGTATATTTTCCGTGTTTTGTTCATGCTTTACTTTCTCGTTGTTGCATTTGTCCTAAAATAAATAGATTGCGCACACATTCATATTTTTTTTCTGAAAAAGATTTATTCTTGTCAACAAACATTTAGAAAACATTAAAGATTTGACACGTCGCTGTGCATATTAGACATACTGGTGGAGCAGGATTCATTTGGCACTCGCAGCAAATGTGGCGTCAACCTTTTTGGAATGGCAAATTCATTCAAACACTTTTGAATGTTCTTATTGGCTAAACACATTGCACGTCACCCATAACGCTCGAGGGTATTATTGATTTGCAATTGTGAATACACTGACATTATGGGGAAAATGCCTACAAGAACATTTAAAACATACTTGCAGTGTTTGCTTAGTTTTTTTGCATTTTTGCTACAAGTACGATCAAATGTATTTTCAAATATGTTTGAACAGACTTGGAGGACAATGCTTAAATTAAAAATCTGCATTGTGGTGGGGGGTAAAATCAATGCTATTTTTAGCATTTATCCCGCAAACGGATTCAAACGTTTGCAAATACGTTGAATGTAAGCGCACCCAAATGAGTTTGCCAGTCCAAATTGGCAGCTGCTCCACGCTTGCGCCAAATCTGCAATCAAATCTCAAGTCAACGCAGAACGAACAAAAGAATTACCAGCGGGGCGGACAGTTTGGCAAGCAGACGCAAACGGCAGCGGCGTGAGAGGTCTGGGCCCGGCCGGGCCTAGGAGGCCCCGAGCCTAGGAGGCCCCGAGCCAGGGCACGGGCACCCACTGGGGCTCCAGCCGCAGCCGCTCCAGCGCGGCGCCCAGCTCGGCCGCCGCGCCCGACAAATCCTCCTTCACCAGCACGCAGTCAAACCAGTGGCCGTAGCGCCGCTCCATCCGCTCGGCCGACCGCCTCGCGTCCTGGATGTCGTGCTCCTGCGCGCAAAGGCCCTCGCGTTAGAAATGACCATTTTTAAAATGCCTTTGATGTGCACGGCCTCTAATAACAATGTGATGGATTAGATCTAAATCACTTTTTAATGCATGTTAGTTTTTGCACACTTTTTCAAGCGCTTTAGTATGAGCCCACATGAAACTATAAAGCTCAGCTGTTCTAGTTGACCTTCTTTGACATTTTCTTTTATAGGACAAGTGTAAAGGTTTGCAAACGGGGTGTGTAGACTTTAAAACCACTGGAATTCTTTTTATTTTAGCTTTTACCCAGACAAAACAATGGTATACCTCCGTCATAAACAAAAAAAATGTCTACAAATAAGCTTAAAAAATACATATTTAAACATTTAATCAAATACATTTGAAAAATTATTTCAACCAGACAAAAAAATGACTCAATCCAACAACCCCCTTAAAAATTCAACGTTTTGAGAATTTTTTTTTAACCCTAACCCTAAGCTTAAAACGATACTTAATTTGTTTTATTTGTCATTGGGCATGTCCAATTTTAAGGCAGGGGTACATATTCATTTTTTAGGGGGAGGGGCTACAAAAAAAAAAGTTCCAAATGTAATACTCATATCCATCCTTGACCAGTAACTGCACACAAGCTTTTTTTTGGGGGGGGGGGAGTTTTTTTGGGGGGGCGGGGCAATGACTAATTTTTCACAGTTTTTTTTGTTGTTGGTGATTTAAGAGTACTGTTAATATTTTTAAGTCATTTTGGTTTATAAATGGTAGTAGTGTCCGCCAGTCAACAGTTGCCAAATACACAATAGTGCACCCCATTCACTTTCTGATTGAGTCTGTGGACCGGTTGCTACGGAATCTGGCAAAGGAACATCTCCACTGACCGTGATGGCGACGCTAACCAGCGAGGAGCAGGAGCTGAGCGACTTCCGCTCGCTTTCAGAGACGCAAGGTCTCACGAAAATGACGTAGGGCTTGAACGCAGCTGTTCGAAGAACCTTCAACGCCTGCGTGAAAATGACAGGAAGTGTACAGACCGTTAAAAAAATAACCAACCATAAAAACACACATACATTATATATATATATATATATATATATCACTGATATGCTCCTTTATTAACCTGTAAAACCTCCACTGGCGGCAGTGTCAACTTTCCAACAATAGAGGGCGCCAAAGCCGTTTGAGAGAATGTAGCACAATTACAATTTCAGCCTTGGTTTTTCAAGGACGATCCCCATTCTTAAAGCGAAGTGCCACAGTCGTCAAACAAAGACAGTCGCATGTGAATTCCCACACCAACCTCAGGCTGCACATCCACAAGGCAGATTTTATTCTGAAGCAGAATCCTGTGAATCGATTCCAAGCTGGTGCCGTATAAATTCTCTTTATACTCGCCGTACTCGATGAACCTGCAAACAGCGCACATCTGTGTGTACTTCCTGCAGTGACCAATTGAATGAGGAAGATCGAGTAAAAATTTGAATGTGCGCTGTCGGGCAGGCACTCACTTGCCGCTGACGATGTCGGCCTCAAAAGCCGCTTTGGTGATGAAGTGATATTCCACTCCCTCACGCTCGTGAATCTTCCGCGGTCGCGTGGTATCTTTGAGCGTACCCAGCAAAAAAAAAAGGAATAACATATACTATATGGAAAAACAATCAAGATTATACACATGCATAAGCTTTCTACAACATACAAGAGCATTTGAATTCATAACAAATGAAGCATACACACAAACACACGTACGCAACCCAAAAATAAATAAAAATGAATGCACACAAACTTACAAAATTACAAACACACACAAAAACACTAACACACCAATATGAAGATTCAGGCATAAGCATGCATATAACACACACACACACACACAAACATTACCACAGACACACGCACAGTAACGGATAGACAAAATTTATTTAAGCAAACACAAAATAAAAACAAAAACACAAAAGACATGAACAAAAAAGCAAGACAAGCACACACAAACGAACAAACCACCACACACACAATAAAAAAACCTACAGGCATAAATATACACTGACACACAAACACACACATAAAATAGGAAAAAAAACTCTCACAGTAACATACTATCAGGAACACATACAAAAACACAAAAACCTGAGTACCAGTACAAAAAAGCATGCAAATAAGCAAATGGACACACAGGCAAAAACACAAAGCAACAAATGCACACGAATAAACACGGCATCATAAACACACTGATAGACAAATATGAACAAGCACACGTACAAACAAACTGAATACATGCACAAACACACATACAAAAAGACAAAATAGAACTGTCACACACACGGAACACTAGCAAAAACACACACCAGAAAAATAAGAAAAGCATAAAAAAATAGCAAATGGACACAGACATACAAACCAACAAACACAAAGGACACACAAACACACATGTAAATAAACACACACAAGCCAACAATAACAAACATTAACATACAAAAATAAAGTACACAAAACCACAAGGATAAAAGCAAAGAAATGAACACACAAACCCCTCACAAAGCAATACTCACAATAACTGGCCATTATGAACACACATAAAATACATGCACAAACGCACATGACCACAATGCACACAAAAAAAGCCAACAAGTACACAAACATGACTAAGTGAGTAATTGACTCAAAAATGTGTGTGTGTGTGTGTATTTTTTTTTTTTTTAATTTTCAAGTGTTTTAAATTTCCCCCCCCCAAATTTGCCGAGCGCACTCACGAGGCACAGCCAGGCCGTAAAGTCTGGGATTGTCGGTGATCACCTTCTGCTTGAGCTCGGCGACGCGACTTCCCAGCGACCCTGAACACAACGCACGGGCAAAGCCTCGTGAGCCGGCGAGCCGCGCTACGGGCCGGGCCGAGGCCGCCACCCACCGAGCAGCACCACCAGGCGAGGCCTGTCGCCGGGTCGCGGCAGATAAAGCGCCACTTCCTCGTAAATGAGGAAGTGGGCGGGGTTGGCGTCGGGGCTGCCGGGCTCAACCGGTGTACTGTGCCGATCCCTCTTCAGGCGGAAACTTCTGCGCGGGCCAGCTGCGGACAAACAACAATTAGCAACTTGGAGCTCCTGCTGCTTGGCACGATAATGTCGACATTAACCAAATGTGTGGGCACACCAATATTGACTGACAAATGAAGCTTCATGAAGCCCTTGGTATATTTTTTGACTCCTCTAGATGGCACTCTTGGTTCATAAAAGCAGGGGTATTTCATATGTCCACTGTATTGAGTGTTTTTTTTTTTTTAAACTAAGAGCACCACCAAGAGGAATAAAAAAAAAAAAAAACAGGTGCTTCACGAAGCTTCATTTCTTCACTACACACAAAATTGACAGAACAGTGGATCTGCGGGAGGAAGGAAAGTGTACCTGAGTTGAAATTCCACAAGAAGGCGGGGCCACAGAAGGCGGTAGAAACTACGAGCCAAACGAGAGCAACTGTTCAAGGTTGCCGCGGTGACGTCACACAGAAGGAGCTAAGCTAACACCCACAGCAGGCTATTGCACCAGGCAGTGTCATAGCATAGCGCGCAAAAGCCACCTCCACTCACAAAAACGCACAAAGCAAGCCACTCAGTGCTTCCAAAAAAAAAATCAAAATAAAAAACTTGGCTTACTAAACTTATTAAAATTATGGGGAATATCTGTCCTTCATCCTCTCTTTTTTTTCTTACCAATTCCACTCAAGAAATTATCCAAAAAATAAAAATACAAGTAAAGCAAAGCATCTCAGCCCCCACAAAAAAAAAATCTAATCTAGCCTGTTCCAAAAACTAATCAAAACTCGCTGAAATATAAAGTCAAAGGGAAATAAAACAATGAGAAATCCACAAGTCGTTCAGACTAAAACTCTTGTTCAAACCCTACTTTAAAATCTTAAGGCTGAGAAGCCCCCTTCGAACCCTAATCCTTGTTTGAAACGGTACTTTGAAACCTTCATCTAAACTCTACTTTAAAATCCCAGGCCTCGTTTCAAAACTAACGCTAACTTTAAAACCATCGATTAAAAACCCTGCTTGTTTGAAAACCTAGTCCTAGTTTCAAAGCCCTATTTTGAAACCGTACCACTAGTTTATCCACCATCAACAAACTATGCAGCCACATACGCATGCCATTTGCTATGCTATATCCTGTCTCTCCAGTACTATATACTGTGTGTCCCTGTCCATAAATCCATCCACTTCTCTCACGAGAAAATATTGCGTTGCTGTTTAGCACACAGATTCAGCCAATTGCAGCACAGTCATTCGGTCAAATGTTCTCACCTACGTCTTTTTCCTCAAGGTCGTCTGCGGGGAAGAGCAATCGAGAGGAGGAGAGGAAGGTGGGGTGAAGCTTCTTGTACTTGGCACAACACACGCATGAAGTGACCGGCGCGCCACAAATACAAAGCAATAGACACCTCATTGTAGTGATGGACAAAGAAAGCTTCATGAAGCACTAGTGAGATTTTTGGACTTCTTGAGAAGGGACTCTTGGATCAAAGAAGCACGGGGAATTTGAAACTAATTTGAGATTACCAACAGAGGGCCCCAAACGCGGGACCGGTCCGTGGATGGACTGGTACCAGGCCGCGTGGGCTGCATCCAAAATAATGGCGTTTTAGAACTTTAACAGTTCATACATTTGTGCTTCCTTTGATCTTCGTTTTTTGGCGCCGCCTCTGGTCACTGTTGATATTACATTTCATAGTGAGGAAGTACAGTGTGGCTTCAATTAAGAGCAATATGTGTCGGTGATGCACACGTTGTTCTGGTTGTCTGTGAAATGTGGCCCTCGGGTGTTTTTCAAGAATCTTGTCTTTTATGATAACATGCACACAATTAGTTTGATGATGCAACACGTTGTGACAGTAGATAAAATGCTATTTTATATTTGTTCTTATCTTCAGCATGTTATATAATGCAGTCTTGTATGCGTTTAACTCATTAGCATTTTGGTTTGTGCCAGGTATTTTACTTTGGTATTTGCAACCAACTAACATTTTGTGTTGAAATGTATAGCATTTGTAACTCATTTATAAGATTGATTCAGTTAATGTAATGTGCACATTTTTGTACATTTAAAAGTATTTGACATTTAAAAAAAACTGAGGGCCCCCACAAGTTTGTCGTTAATGGTGAGCTCATATTTTATG
Source organism: Hippichthys cyanospilos (assembly GCF_059441005.1). NCBI lineage: Eukaryota > Metazoa > Chordata > Actinopteri > Syngnathiformes > Syngnathidae > Hippichthys > Hippichthys cyanospilos. Next base: position 6,827,373 of record NC_142385.1, read on the forward strand.
TGCACCTTATACCCCCCCACGGTAAAAATCTCAAGCGCTGACCGGTCCGTGATGATAAGAAGGTTAGGGACAACTGATCTCGAAGAGTCAAAAAATATATGGATAATGGATGCTTCATGAAGCCTCCTTTCCCATCATTAGTGTCATTTGTGTGCGTATGTGTGTGTCATACCTGGGTCAGCCCGCTCATCTGACGGTGGCAATGCAAGGAAGGACACACACAATCACTGCAGGAGAACAACAAAAGATCATAACCACTATTCCTTAAAAAAATAATAGTGATAATACTACTACTAATAATAATAATAATACACAAAAAGTGACTTTTGTATTAAAAAACATTTGGTTCTTTTTTTCCAAACAGTAAAATTCTTAATTTTCTTTTTTTTTTCCATTGATAAATTGTGAATAATAAAAATAATTACATATGATCATTAATCATTTTCCTTATTAAATCATGAATAATTCAACTGGCTTTGATGTACACGTCTCTCCAAGACAGGAACATGGTCAGAAAATTTGTGGTGGAATTGGAACAGGGTAACACAAAACCTCACTGAGGGATTGCCATGTGTGCAGTCAGGATTTCATAAAAAAATTGTTTAAATATGCGGTTCATATAAATAACTTGTGTGGCATGTATCAAGGGTCTAAGGCTCCCCTTTGTATGAGGCCACCCCTGGCCAACATGTAGCTCCGCCTCTGCTCTCCTAATTTTCCTCTTCCTAATTCTCAATTAATTGTAATTAGTATAGTAGATTTATTTGGGTATTTTTAAGAAAAGAAAGGATACTATAGTTTTGAGAAAAAAAACACAGCCCTGTTTATAATTAATGACTTATTGGTAGAGGCTTGTAATGTTTTTTTGTACTGCATTTGAATGAAAACTCAAAAATGAATAATTAGCTTTCAAGAGCATAAAATAGGCAAACTGCAAGGCAAAGGAGCACCTTTTGTTTGGCCATTAAAATTGGATTAAACCATGACACGATAGATTGCAGAGATTAAAGCGTTGTTCTCTTTCCATAATCTCTCTTTCTATATCTCGTCTGTTAGATTACATTTGACCCTCATCCGAGTGGCTTGTCTCTTTAGGGTCGGTACAGGTACCGGCGGCAGACGGGACGGCAGCGATTGCGGCTTACATGTTGCCACGTGCGGCGATGTGCTGGTTGGGAAGGAGCTCGTCTTCAGGCGGTACCGCAGACGCCTGTCAAAGCAAGTAAAAAACATTTTTTTTAAATGAAAAAAAATGTATACAGTACATTAAATGGTGTTGTAGTTCAACAAATGTTTCATATATTTCGTAAACCTCTGGGTTTTTTTGTGTGGATTCAATTAAATGCAAAAAAGTTGTGATCAATTCTAAAAAATCTAAATGTATCGAATGTTAATTAGTTTTAAATTCAACTTAAATTACATTTAAATTTAACGTAAAAAAAAAAGGATATACCGTATTTTCCACACTATAGGGCGCACCGGATTATAAGGCGCACCCTCAATTAATGACACTTTAAAACTTTTTCCATATATAAGGCGCACCGGATTATAAGGCGCACCCTCAATGACATACTTTAAAACTTTTTCAATCACAATATAGTAATACTCCACGTAATAACAATAACTCAAATAATAACTCTAAACTCTCAATAGCATAGTCAGTCAATGTCAATATGATCAAACTTGTTCAACTGTAAACACACAAAAGAAACAGGTAAAGTTTACTTTATCAATTCATTCCCCATCTACGAATCCCGATCTCAATATTGATCCATATATAAGGCGCACCATCAGCTTTTTCAAAAAATTAAGGCTTTTAGGTGCGCCTTATAATGCGGAAATTACGGTATTTGATGTGGAAATAACCCCCAAACATTTTAATTAGTGTGCTTTCATGGTCACAATAATTATTTACTATTTAGTAATATTTATTATTATTTGTTAGAGTACACGTAGTAGGGTACCTCTCCTGAAACTGCGTGGAGGGAATAAGGGCGGCGCGCAGGTTGTAGTCGCCTACTCTCTTGGCCTGCCACCATGTGGCGTCTTCCTGGCTCACCACCTGAAGTATATCGCCCCTTTTGAAAGGAAGCCCCGCCTCCTGACAGGGCGTGGCTCTGTCCTCAAAGGGCACATAGTCAAATAGAGCCCGCAGGTATACCTGCACAAAAATAGGCTTCAAATCACTTCTGTTTTCTTAATTAACCCTTGTGAAGTATTTTGATCATTTTGGGATCCTTGTTTTTCACATTTTTCTAGACAAGAAATGGCACACTAGTAGTAGTCTGATAACTAAGTGGCTATGTTAGAATCTTCTTTTGATGTGAAGCTCAAAGGATCGAACACAATTTTACACTGCGCAATTTTTGGAAAGAAAAAAGTCTTTACCCTGCTTTCCTTCATCTTGTCTTCTTCAATGACGGCTGGGATGATTTTTAATGTGATGGAGCCTTGTGACTGCGACTGGTGCGAAATGTCACAGTTACCAAGCGGTGCTGTTGCCTCTTATATTTCAAGCAAAAAAAAAAAAAAAAAAAAAATTTACCAGAATGTGACTTATTTCATCTGGTCTTTTGTGTGTTATCAGGTTGCCGTTGACCTCCCGCAGCTCGTCGCCCACGTGCACCAGACCTGGCGGAGAGCAACAAAAGGTGCGTAGGGTTGATCACGTCGCCATGACATCGTGGGGCCGGCCCTCTTTGGAATCTCCAAATATGCAATCTCGCGGCGCTAATCTGGAGGGGATTTAATCTGTGTTGACAGTGTGCGAAGCATTACACAACGTAATCTCCTCACTTGTGTGTCAGAGCTGACAAGGAAGTCCGGCTGGAGTAAAGTTCAGGTTAAAGAGCCCAAAAAGGGAAAACATCACGTCACTTGAGGGGTCTGGAGGGCTTCTCACCGCTGCGGTCGGCCGCTCCTCCCCTCATGATCCGCGCCACGATGACGGCGCCGGTGGCCTCGTCTCGCCGGATTGTCGCTCCCTACGATAATTATTCAAAACGCATAAAAGACTGAAAGCTCAAGTGTTTGAAGTGGACAAACTCTTTCATATCAATCCATGGTTCAATTGCCTTTATCTGCAAGCTTTCAACTTAAAAACGCACAGGTGTGAAGAAAAACCCATTTGAAATCATCCAGCATCTTCCACATCAGAAAGCCGACAGAGAAAACGTAAAGATGTGCAAAGTTGTTATCTGGGAAAAAGATGCTTAATTTGAGGAGTCTAGAACCGAAAACATATGTGGATCAAAAAGCATCATCGTCATCGTCAAGCATCTTTCGGATCATAAAGATGATTGAGAAAAATACCAAGATGTGCAAAGTGCCCACTTTTGACAAATCTAAAAATCGGAAAAAAAAAATGTCGCCAACGCACCATCCACATCGTGAAGCTGACTGAGAAGAAAACAAAGATGTGCAAAATTTGGAACTGGGCAGAAGGTGTCAACTTTGAAGAGTTAAAATTGAAAAGAAGTATTGATTATATATGTGCAAAGTTGTCATCTTGGCAAAATGTGCCCACTTAGAAGAATCTAAAATGTAAAATATATTTTATTTTGGTTTAAAAGTCAAGTTATTTATTTAGCCTTTTATCACCACAGGGTCTGAAAGGAATTTACAGGTGGACAAAAAAAAAAAAAAAAAGATAGAAAACCCCCTGAACAAAGCTCCCTACTTTGAAGAATCTAAAATGTACGTAATCAAGTATTCAAACATGAGCTGAAGTCTCACCAGCGGCTCTTTGTTCTTCACCAGACGGACGATCTTGACAGACTCCTCCTCCAGCTCGTCATCCAGCTCGTCCGGCAGGGGGGGCAGCACCGGGTCAAAGTTCTTCTGGGCCACCGTGTCGTGCGCCGCCAGCACGGCCTGAGACGTTGGCATCCGTCAAAGCGGAGAAGCGTTTTGCGGCGTGCCGCTTACCTTGAGGTGAGGAGCGCTGAGCAGAAGCAGCAGCTCTTTCTCGTCCTCCTCCAGCAGGCCGCCCTGGAGCTCGTCTGTCAGCTGGGGAACACATGTGTCGGGTAATAGGAAAAAATTACAATTGGGAGAGGGTGCACTTACATCCTCCGCCAGGCAGGAGGCGCTGTGCAGAACCGGTGTCGGATTTTGCTTCTCATACTGCTTCAGCTTCTCGTGGATCTGAGCGTTGGGGTCAGCGCAATGCGGTACATAATTTAGGATATGAATGCTGATACTTTTTTACATTGACGATTGAAATCAAAGAAAATGTACTGTTTGATTTTCTTGTTTTCTGAAAACATTGCTTAAAAAATAACAATAAGGACTAAAATTTTAGCTGGGGATGTTCGAAAGTAATTTTTTTCAGTCCAACAAAGACACAGGTACTCAACTTAAGTTCCAACCGGTATAAAGGACCGAAACCACTTATTAACAAACCCCATTATATGTGTGTGTGTGTGTGTATATATATATATATATATATATATATATATATATATATATATTTATTTGAAATTTTATGAAATTAATAGAAATGTTATATTCATCTAATTTGCAATTTCTACTTACGATTATAAAACGGCTCCAAGAGTGCAGCCAATTGGCTGCCATCTAAAGAACCCTAACTCTGAAATAAGGCCAGGTATCGGTCTGATACCGATACCTGTTATTAGTATTTGCCCATATCTAAAAATGTCAAAAATGCCTTCAGTTTTTGTGAGTTAATACTATACATAAGATTTCAAGGTTCATTTTGAATGTATTTATTTATGTATAATTTATGATCATTTGAATGCCATATTAGAATATTTAGATTAGTTTTTTTTTTTAATTGTCAGTTTTTAATTGAGAAATTTTGGGAATCAAAAATACTAGTCACATTGAAATTGGTGACAACTCAAAAGTCGGAAACTCATACTGTACTAGTCCTATTAAATATCCCTATTTTTTTTGGTAATTGATTAGTCTTGAAGTATCGATATTTTCTGCTTTAGTTCAATGGCAAATGATACCATGGAAAGTGTGTTTTTGTTGTTTATTTATCTATCTTCATTTATTTAATGGCATTATTAATCAAGTTGCTTTTTAACATTTTTTTAAAAACAATACAGAAAAGGCAAACAAACAACAGTGCAACAAGAATAGTTGACAAAGAAAAAGAACAACTTTTGACAATTTAACTTTTAAAAAAATCAGTACCTTCATGAGGTAGCCGAGGCTCTTCTCACTCAAGACATCTTTGAGGAAGCGCAGGTCCTCCTTGGGGTTTGCATTGGGGTGGAGGTGGGAGGTGAGCAGGGCCAGAGTCTCGTGGAGATCTAATACATGATGACAATTGGTTTGGTTAAAAAAAAACAAAAAACAAACAAAAAAAATGCTTACATTTTGCTCATGCTAATACTTGGGTTCTTCCTACTGATTATTTTTACCTGCAGCCACAGCAGGCATTCTTGGCTGAGTCATTCAAGGAGGCAGAAGGGTGTGGAAGGGGGACAACGGGGAAGGAGGGGGAGCCGCTCCACTGGTGCTCGCTGCTCCTCAAGGTCAGCCACGGCGCAAAATGTCACACACCACTGCCAAGAATGAAAAAAAACAAACAAAAAAAAACATGGCAACTACTATAATACAAAGCAGGGATGAACCCAGGGAAAAGGCTTTGTGAAATGTAATTTCAATGAAGTCAGAATTTATCTTTTTTTTTTTCCTTTAGTTTCAGGCACTTTGATGCACTTGGTTATTTTTTTCTGTTTTAGTCTAAGCTGTAACCCATATAAACGCTGTAAAAGTAATTAATAGTTGTTGAAAGTTATCTTATATTGCTTTTTTCTTTTGTTAATGTTGAAAAGGATACAGGTTTGGGTATACTTATTCAATTTTTACAGATAATGTTTTTTATAGTCTGCATCGAATGTGTGGGGGGGTGAAACAATTTATAGTAAGGATTTTTTTCCCTAAAACAAAAACAAGATCATTATGGCTTTTTTTTTTTTTTTTAATTGTGTGTTTTTTTTTTTAAACAAACTGACTATATATGGTGAGGCTTTTATAATGGCCAGTGAGACATAACATGTATCAAAAGGCACTGTTATTTAAAAAAAAATACAGTGTGGTGTAATAAAAAAAAAAAAAAAAAAACATGGCAGGTACAGTAAGGCTTTTAACGTCTTAACTAATAAAAAATTGACCATGTATAGTAAGGACCCCCCCCATCCCAAAAAACCCCAGACCATATCATGTATTTATTTTTGACAGTTGATTAGTTTTTTAGGGACCTAAAATTGACCCAATTCTCAAAATTTCAGCCTCTCAATGGGCTTTATTGTCTAATTTCTTAAATCCTGTGTGAAAGCAGACTATCATTGTGTCAAATCAAAATAAAACATTTGCAAACATCTACTTTTATTTTGCAATTAACATGATTCCCAGTTTTGTAATGTTATGGACCAAACCTCCAACCACTTCAGGTAAAAAAAAAAAAAAAAAAAAAAGGTTAGTGCATTTTCTACAATGTTTATTTGAAAAAGTGACCTGTTTTAAGGTTTGAGAATATGCCTTCTAAAACCGGATTCATCAATGATTAAAATAATGGTTACGAGAAACACCTCCATAGAAACATTTTTTGAAAGATTAACTATAGTGGAATTGAGCAGGTGTTTTGTATCTCCTGCCCTTGCTGGACAGATGCTCAACAAGAGTCCACCAGCCAGCCGTGCTTTCAATGGTAAATGACTACAGTATTTGTTCCGCCCACATGACAAGGTCGCTAATGTCGCCTGCTGCGTATGATTGTTGCTTCAAGTCCCGATGAAAGGTCCAACCCGGTGATTAAAGTGCTCGGGCGGTCAGTGGCATGGCCTTGCTAACCTCCACCAAGCAGGTCACGTCATCATCCCGAGTCCTCCCATCTGCGCGCCGGCTCAATAACGCACTAAAGGAAATGTCCCATTTCATACAAAAAAAAAAAAAAAAAGATTGATTGAGAATGTAAATCAGTTGGTTTGGAGTGAAAGCAGCTAACTGTACATGACATGGTGTTTGATCTCCTCCTTACTTGCTGTAATTACGAGAGCGCTAAGCCTTTCTGTCATGATCATCTCCCTTGCTGGCGGCCGTATGCTGCCATTATCTCGCCTCCTTCATCTAAGACGGCATGTGATTTACAGACAAAAGAAATTGTGGGCTCCATCTTTCCCCGTTTCATAGTTTTTTCCTCGAAAAAAGCCTTACTATACATAGTTATTTGCGAAAAAAAAGTCTTATTACACGTGATTGTTTAAAACAAAACAAAACAAAAAAGAGCTTTACGATGCATGTTTTTTTTGCCCCCCCAAAAACTGAAAAACTATACAATACACATGGTAATTTTTTCACCGAAAAAAAAAGCCTTACTAAACATGAACCATTTATTAGAAAAAAAAACCTTACTTTTCATGATAGTTTCTTTTTTCAGAATAAAAGACTAACTATACATGGTTGGGGTGCTTTTTTTCACAAATAAATGCCTTATTACTGGTGCTGTACATGGTTGTTTAATTTTGTCGTAACATGAGAAGTCAACTTTTTGGAGCTTTTAACCAAGTTCCAATGTTGATTTCTCTGCCTAAACACTCCCAAAGTATCATTTTCCTTCATTGATGCATTTCTAGGCATTCCTTGCTTATTTTCTGCTCTTGCACCGGCCACGCCTTTTGCAGATTAAAACTGCTTGAAGTGCGCTTATGATGACAGGAGCAAGACAAGAGCAATTTGTATGTCCCTGCACTGCCTGTGCAAGACAAATTACGCACCAACCTTAACCACATCTTTTCATTTCGCTTATCCAAATCGGAGCTGAGGAGCAGAGATTTTGCACCGAGTCAGCCAAGTAAACAGCAACGTTTCATTTATTATCTATGCTTTACTGTAGAAAATGCAGAAGTGGCCAAAATGTGTGTTTGGGAGCACATAGCTGCACAATCGACATCAGTGATAAATAATTAGCCGTGGGCGAAAATATTGTTATGAATACTGGGTTCCCGCGGGGACTGATTTGATAGGAGGAATGAGAGCAGTGTATTGATGCAATAAAATGCTGTATTCATGCTGTTGGAATAGTTTCTATCAGCCGCGTGAGGATGAGCGTTCTGGATGAGCTTTCTGAATGATGCATGTTGCATAGCTCATCATTGAGCGACATCATGGTAATAAAGTGTTTTACAACCTTTTTAGGAATATCGGTACCATCAAACTCACATTTAATCTGATAATAAATCACCATTGCGCCAAATGTAATGTATATGCACATATTACAGTGTGGGAAGAATAAAATATGTTATAGGCCCATTAAAATTAAAAATTATTCACGCAAGAAAAGCCTTGCTAAACTGTAATATCTTTCCAGAAATGCTGTGACATACTACAAAGCCGACAGCAAGCGGATCGGTTTCTTTTTATAAAAATTGTTTTTCCATAAAAAAGAACCTTACAATACAGTCTTTTTTTCTCTGTTTTGTTTATATGCCTTTTTTCGCATGAAAAAAAACCCTTACTATAAATGGTCTAAACCCCCCCCCCCCCCCCCCCCCCGCCCCCCACACACACAAAAAAAAGCCTTGCTTTTTTTGTCAGCAAAAAAGGTGTATGTTGGTGTATGTTTTTTCTTTGAAAAAAAATTACATGGTTGCTTTTTCAAAAAAATAAATAAATAAACAGCCAGGGTCTTGTTGGTCTCTGAAAAGAAAAACCTTATAGATGGTCTCTTTGTTTGTATTGTTTTTTTTATTCGCCTTGCTATTCTATAAAAAAAATCACCTTGCTATAGACGATATAACTAAATATAATTACAATAATTATACAGTTTGGTGGAAAACATTTTCTTTTTAAATAAAATCAAACTTACTATACATTTTTCAAACCTTATGGTTCAAGGTCATTTTACTTCATATTTTTTAAACCTTACTGTTCAAGGTCATTTTACTTTACATTTTTTAAACCTTACTACGCAATATCATTCAAACAAAAGAACCAATACAAAAAAAGCCTAGTCTAGTTAAAAGAAAATCCTAGGAGACTTTTTTTTTTTTTTTTTGCAATGAAAACATCCTACAAAAATAGTCTTTTTTTGCAAGGGAAAAAACGTTTTTTTCAACTTCTTAAAGTAGAAAATGACCATATAGAGCAGGGGTCACCAACGCGGTGCCTGAGGGCACCAGATAGCCCGCAAAGATCAAATGTGTAGCCCGCAGGCCTATTCTACAAATAGCTCACAAGTGATACAACAGAGTGGGTTTCTAGAAATGTTACAAACAATTATACGGATATAACACGTACACATGTAACATATTTCGCTTGATTAACACGTTTACTAAAGAAGTTCCTTAATTATTGTGAGAAATCATTAACCTGATCAGTGTCTTCCCATAAACTGGTGCCCCTCGTATTAGTCAGTACCAAAGAAGTAGCTCTCACTTTCCAAAAAGGTTGGCCATCCCTGATATAGAGTCTATGCGGTAATTTTTCAAAAGAAAAACCAACTTCACATATTTGAAGAAGGCTAAAAACTAAAGGCCACGCAAACAAACAAAGGAAAGCATTTGTGCACAAACAACATTGTCCCAATGACTCCATTTGATGACGCACAATGACAAGTGTTGGAAATAAAAGAGGAGAGAATGTGGAGCCAGGAGATCAAGAAGTCCAGAAGGCTCTTAAGAGGCTTACAAGAGGAACACGACTTCCAAACACCTTCATGACACACAGCGGGACCGCAGATTGAAGCCAGCTGGTGGCCTGCCTGCCTCGGGTCTCTTTGGCAAGGCATTGTGAGGATTTCACAGCCAACGTTGTTGGTGGCTGGCCAAGCTTTAGAAGCTTTTGAGCTCGGACGGCTGCAAAAGCTCTTAGTGAATCAATTGACTTCCATTAGGAGCATTAAATAATGTCCATGAAAACACATACATACATATCTCACAAATTTAAAGTGTTGTAAAGCGTTAGCTAAAAGTTGTCATTTTTTTCGCTTTAATAAATAAAAAAATATATATAAAGCGTAATTCTCCAAACTAAGCAGATACTTAACGTTTTTCAACTTTTCGGGTGCTCTCGGTATAAATTGACGTGTTTTAAATAGAGCAAATTAAAGTACAAAATATTGGTGTAAATGCACAGGTGTCTGAGATGCGAGGCAAGCAGCCTTTAATGAAACATGCGCAACGTCCAGGCGCCTTACCTTGTTTGAGGCTCGTTTTTTTTCTTTTTTTCTCTTTGTTATCCTCAGCTTCGTCTCTTGAATGGTTTGTCTTTATTCTCCGTGCGTCGACGTACACGCGTGAGCTTTTATTTGTGCCCCTTGTCCTCCGCCCTTTTTGCATCGCCGCCGGTCGCCATTCTCCCCACCGCGACGCATTCAACATCGCCTCGTAAATTCTGATGAATTCACATCGAGCGAGTTTGTTTGGAAAGCAACGGGATAACTTTTTTTTCGATTCATACAACGCGTAAATTACAAGGAGCATACTTATCAGTAAGGGAAAAAAACAACGTCTATTGGTCGATAACGTGACACACCGCGCACATTTCTACAGGTTGGCATACAATAGTACCTATTTTTGTTGCATTTGAATGCATCACCATGGAACGAACAGTCAGCGAGCCGTGTACATGTTCACAAAACTAGTAAACGAAATCCGCGAAAAAGAAATTGAATTTTTTTTTTTTGCTTTTGTTACCTTTCTTGAGTTTCTTTTCTAAATAAATGAATACATAAATTCATATTTTATAATTATAATTATATATATATATATATATATATATATATATATAGATAGAGATAGATAGATAGATAGATACTTTATTCATCCCCGTAGGGAAATTCACATTTCCAGCAGTATCCTCAAGTCGAGATATAAAATATGAGAAATAAAATACACAAGATACACATAAGTCCAGTACAGAAGTATACTTAAGGTGCTTGTTAACAGTGTAAACAGAATAGTGTGAATCGTTGGAGTCTAGTGCAAGTATAATTAAGGTGCTTGTATAAAGTGAATAGTGCAGTGCAGAGTATGAGGTTTTGAGTTTAATGTGAGCTTTTACTGCCCCGGGTGGAGTTGAAGAGCCTCATGGCATGGGGGAGGAATGATCTCCTCAGCCTGTCCGTGGAGCAGGACAGTGACAGCAATCTGTCACTGAAGCAGCTCCTCTGTCTGTGGATGATGCTGTGTAGTGGATGTGTTGGATTGTCCATGATTGATAGCAGCTTGTTTAGCGCTCGTCGCTCAGCCACAGTTGTCAGACTGTCCAGCTCTGTGCCCACAACCGAGCCCGCCTTCCTCACCAGTTTATCCAGACGCGAGGCGTCCTTCTTCTTGGTGCTGCCTCCCCAGCACACTACTGCATAGAGGAGGGCGCTCGCCACAACAGTCTGGTAGAACATCTGCAGGAGCTTTTTGCAGATGTTGAAGGACGCCAGCCTTCTGAGGAAGTACAGTCGGCTCTGTCCTTTCCTGCACAGAGCTTCTGTGTTGGTAGTCCAATCCAGTTTATTGTCCAGCTGCACACCCAGGTATTTGTAGGTCTGGACAAACTCTACACATTCTCCTTTGATGGTTACTGGTTCCGGATGGGGTTTAGGCCTCCTGAAGTCCACCACCATCTCCCTGGTCTTGGTGGTGTTCAGGTGCAGATGGTTAGCGTCGCTCCATGAGACAAAGTCCTGGATCAGTTTCCTGTACTCCCCCTCCTGCCCACTCCTGATACATCCCACGATAGCAGTGTCGTCTGCAAACTTCTGCACGTGGCAGGACTCAGAGTTGTACTGGAAGTCTGACGTATACAGGGTGAACAGGACAGGAGACAGCACGGTCCCCTGTGGCGCTCCTGTGCTGCTGACAACAGTGTCGGACGTACAGCCCCCCAGTCTCACGTACTGGGGTCTGCCTGTCAGGTAGTCCGTAATCCATGCCACAAGGTGTGAGCCTACTCCCATCTCTGTCAGTTTACCACTGAGCAGCAGAGGCTGTATGGTGTTGAAGGCGCTGGAGAAGTCCAAAAAAGTAATCCTCACTGCACCACTGCCACTGTCCAGGTGAGAGAGGGATCGGTGTAGCATATAGATTATAGCGTCCTCCACTCCTACCTTCTCCTGGTAGGCAAACTGCAGGGGGTCAGTGGCATGGCGGACCTGTGGCCTCAGGTGGTGTAGCAGCAACCGCTCCATGGTCTTCATCACGTGTGATGTCAGGGCGACCGGCCTGAAGTCGTTGAGCTCCTCCGGTCGTGGTTTCTTTGGGACTGGGATAATGCAGGATGTCTTCCACAGCTGGGGGACCCTCCCCCGTTGCAGGCTCAGGTTGAAGATGCGCTGTAGAGGGTCTCCCAGCTCCAACGCACAAGCCTTCAGCAGTCGCGGGGATACTCCATCTGGACCTGCTGCCTTGTTGGGTCGCAGCCTCCTCAGCTCTCCACACACCTGGGCTGCAGTGATCTTGGGTGGGGGGGAGATGTCCTCCTCTGTGCTGGTGTCTAGGGGGGGAGGGTGGGCTAGGAGGGAAGCTGCAGTACTCCGGGGTGGGAACGAGTGGGGGTGGTCAAACCTGTTGAAAAAGTTATTCAGCTGGTTGACTCTCCCCCTATCTCCTTCCATGGCAGCACCCCGCTTTGTGCTGCAGCCGGTGATAGTCTTCATTCCATCCCACACCTCCTTTATGCTGTTGTTCTGCAGCTTCCGCTCCAATTTCCTCCTGTACTGCTCCTTCGCCTCCCGGAGGCGATATATATATCGCGATATATATATATATATATATATATATATATATATATATATATATATATTGTATGTATATATATAATTTATTATTTATATGAATTTATTCTCATTTGTGGGGAATCTGCTTTACAAAATGCAATAATTTCCACAAATAACTACAAATTAAAGGTAGTAGAGTAGGTAAGTAGTTATCATATGTACCGTATTTGAGGTTGGGGGGGGTTGGAACAGGAATAGGTGTGAATGGAGTATAGATTTTCTTTTCAAACTGTTATTATTTCAATGCTGCTGTTTTTTTCTTTTTATTTGCACTTGAATAAGCGTAAACCTTCATTCTGTATGCTTTTTCTTTAACTGAGTCACAGCAGGCCCTCCTCAAACAGTGTGAATGGGTCCAAATGCAGCAGAAATAAGAACCAAGGTCATGAAAATGGTTGCAACAATCACGGCTCCTCCTCTGCACAGAGATGCGTAATGCTATTTGAAAGAAGCTTGTATTGAGGACCGCAAATGATGCAAGGACATCAACTTTTGTGGAATTAAATGAAGCCCAGCACTTTTTATCGTTTAAAACACAATTACAAAGGTTGAAATGAATTAGAATCAGAATGTACAGGAAGCTACAAAAGAAGCTCATTCATAATTTTTAAAAAATACAGATACTTCTATCAAATCAATAGCATGACTTATTTTACAAATTTGATGATTTGATGCAGGTCTTTCAATAGTCCATGTCCACAAGAGTTGAAAAAAAAAAGAAAAAAATAATTTCAGCATCCTCAGTGTGAATTGAGGAATGTTGGCCTCATTTAAACGTCAGAATCATCATTTAATGGAGAACCGTCTTCCTGCAAATAGAAACATATTCGTCACTCTTTTAGAGATGCAACAAACAATATATTGTACTCGGAAATATGCTCTGATACTACAACACCAATATCATTTCAACACCATTTCCAAAAGCCAATATTATTATAAAAGGTAAAGTTAAACACTCACTGTGTACATTGGGTTTTTGAAAGACACCAATCCCTCATCCTGCATGGGCTCAAACCTCTGTCAAGAAAGGAAAAAAAAACAAATAAATAAAATAAAATCCTGTACACAAACAGAGCCAGCATAGGCTGTATATTCCCATTAGGGTTGTTTAAAAGATTTGACAGGTGTTTCCATGGTTACCTGCGCACTCGAAGTGGCGGGTGGCGAAGGTACGTTGGCGTTTTCGGTGTCCGAGCCATATGCCGGGTTTTCGAAGGCCTCCTGCAAACAATAGCGTGCGTGAAGAATTCAACCCCACATGGTAGCAAATGAAAAGAGATGTAGAAGCAAACATTATCAACACTGATTTATGTCCATGAAAGCAAGCGGCGATTGTAATGACAATCGTAATGGCTCCCGAGATCAAAGAGGAATGGAAACGCTGGCCATGCATGCTGAGCGACAAACATTGTTGGAAGCCTCAGATTTGGGAGCGCTTCTGCTGGGCTCCTCCATGACCTTCACCTCCTCCATGTAAAATGGGTTTGTGATGCTTTTCTGCGCATGGATGAGAAAATGTGAGCATTACAGTTTGAAAAGAATACACATATATATATATATATATATATATATATATATATATATATATATATATATATATATATATATATATATATATATTTTAACCTGGTTTGTTCCATTAGGAGTGACTGTGCTGGTGGGTGCGCTCCCTGCGCCAGGTTGCGGTTCATTCACATAGGTCGGATTGTCAAAATTCTGCTCTGTGTCCTCCAAAGACATGCATGAAACCTGAGGGGAAAAAAGAAGGATGTGATGTGAAAAGCAGCTGTATAGGAAAATATTTTGCGGTAAAGTTGCCTAGGAGTCTTTCTTATTTACTTACCGCCTCTATATTTGCTCTGGATTCTGGGTCCTCTAAATTGGATGCGTTTGGAGGTGGATTTTTTCTGAATGACAAAAATTGAATGAGGATTTATTTGAAACGAAGTAGTATCAATCTATTTATAATATGTAAAATAGGGAAAAATTGATGACATAATATTCAATAATAAAATACAACAATTAAATTACAGTATTTACCCTAAAATACATGAGTAAATATATTTATAAGTACTTATTTTATCAATCAGGCACATGTAATATTATCTAGATGGCACTCTTGGTTCAAAGACGTGAGGTAAATTTGATGATGACATGATAACATGATATAATAATATAATATTGATAATAATTATAGTTTTTCTAAACATTAATATTTGCACGAGTGGTATTTGGTGTCATTTTAGCTTAATCTGTTGTTTTGTAAACATATGCATTTTTAGGACTTGAATAATAATGGAGGTGTTTTGTTATTATGTATATTTAAGCTATATTTAAGTTAAATTAAACCTGCATTTTACAGTATTAAAATGATATTAAATAGATAATTCACAATAAAGCTAATTTCATTCATTTAATGTTGGTGTCCAATTTGACGGATGTGTACAAAAATTGAGAACCACTGTCATCTCACCTAAAGAAAGTTAGATTGGGCACGGATGGCATGGAAGGCATGGACGGCATGGAAGGAAGTCTATCCCGGAGTCTCTTCATTACGTTGGACTTCTTCCTGGCAGCATAAACCACTGCACTCAGCAGAACTAGGATGAGGACCGTCACGCCGATGGCGATGCCGACTGCAAAGAGGACGACACCAGGCGAGTGAGTACAAATCGACAACTAGGCAGCTAGCAAACATGTTGTTTTGCATTTGCGTCAATGTACTCGATGATGCAACCAGGTTGGAGACGCTAGTCTGGCAGTAGTCGTCCTTCCAGCCTGGAGGACACCTGAGACGGTGAAGACAAACATGGTGTCACAACATATCCAAACATCTCACAACATGATGCCACTTACTTGCAGAGAGCCTTGTTGTCATCAAAGTAGCAAGTGCCGCCATTTTGACACTGGCATGGTGGCGGCATGGTGGGAGGAGGCTCAAAGCCTATAAAACATCATATATCATCTGCTGACAATAAAATCAAAGCCCACTCAAAAGAATGTAAAAATTTGACATACCGGCATCGCACTGCGTGTTACTTCCAGGGACGAATTGAATTCCCTCGGGACAGGCACACGAGTAACCACCTGGACGGAGTAGACACAGGTGGCTGCACGTTCCCTTACATGGATTCTTCACTGTGGAGACAAAAAAAAAATGTTTTATTAATACTGATGTTTGCTGAAAAAAATAAGGAGAGCAGTGGGGATGGGAGAGTACCAATAATCAGATCAATACTGGCTTTATTTTTAGTTTTAGGGTACTCAGGAAGCCTACCGATACCAGCCATCGATACTAACAGTAAAGGGCGAAATTAAGCTGGTTTGAGAAGTAAAACGTTAATATTGTGTCTATAATTCAGTTCATAATTTAAATATTTTTTGATGTACAATAAATGTACTTGGGTCAGCACGGTGGAAGAGTGGTTAGCATGTGCGTCTCACAGTAAGGAGTGACGAGTTAAATTCCAGCTGGCTCCAGCCTTCTTGTGTGGGATTTGCATGTTCTACGAGAACCTGCATTGGTTCTCCGGCTTCCTCCCACATTCTAAAAAACTTCCATGGTAGGTGTATTGAACACTGTAAATTGTCCTTAGGTGTTATTGGGCGCATGAATTATTGTTCGTCTCTGTATTGCCCTGCAATTGGCTGGCAACCAGTTCAAGGTGTCCCCCACCTATTGTCCAAAACCAGCTGGGATAGGCACTAGCAAGCCAGTGACCCTAGTGAGGATAAGCAGCTGTAGAAAATGGATGGATGGATGGAATAAATGTACTCAGGGCTCTGGTAACAACCAATCACAGCTTAGTTTGCACTGGTCACATGACAAACCCAGAAAACAAGTGAGAAAAAAAAAGAGAAAACAAAAAAACAATTGGTTGTTCATTTTAAAGGTATTATTTGTACATAAAAAAATCATTTAGTTAAAATTCTTAGTGGACAAAATATGAACTCCACTGATGAAAATGGCTAAATATGCATAATATAATATGATATATGCACCCCCCCCAGTGGTATAAACAGCAAAATCCATTTTTTTTAAATTAATCTTGAAAATAATTTGTCATTTGCTGACATCACAGTTGCTCAGGTCTCTGGTAACAACCAATCATGACTCACCTTGCTAACATGCCTGAACGAAGAAAACAGGTGACCAGTGATTGGTTCTTACCTGAGCAACTGTGATGTCATTTTCAGTTGACAGCAAGCGACAAAATGGCCGCCCCTTGGATTAAACTAATTATTTTTGCTGCTGAATTGTTCCATAAACAGATTATTAATCGGAATATCATTTTTTAACACATTTCGAAGAACATCTACTTCCTCTTTAAGCAAAATAAATAAAAATAAGAATTGACAGACTAAGACTTTTAAGGCAGTAGTTGGTGCATGTTGTTATCATTTGTGTTGAATAAATAAATAATAATGCTATTTATTTATGAATAAATAAATGTTATAACTCAAAGGCAATAGAGGTATGGGAAGTCTGTATTGTGTGCGTGTTTGTGTAGCTTACTAGCAATGGAGTTGTATCGTTGCTCCTGGTAAACTGAAACTTGGGTCAGCCAGGGTCCGACAGTCAGCATCTTGGTTTTGGTCCCGCGGCCAAATTTTTCTTGCCGGAACACCTCGCCCTTCTCCTGTGTGTGCCAGTAAACGTGGTCCTCGAACACGCACACGCTGAGCGGGTTTCTCACGTCTGCGGACAAAATTCCAAATCAGCAATTGGATTCAGTTGTCAAAACGTTACTTTTTCTTCCCTGTTCTCACCTATGAAGACAGCGGTTCTGCGGTCCTCCCCTGAGGGCAGAACCGACTCAATGCGGTTCTCCTTGGAGTCGGACCAGTAGATTCTATCGTTGTTGGTGAAGTCGATGGACAGGCCGGTGGGCCAACCCATGTTTTGCCCCACGAGGACCTTCCTCTCTTGACCGTCCAGCCAGGAACATTCAATTTTGGCTGCTTCCCCGCGATCGGACCAGTACAGCATCCTGCAGCAACACATTTGGTCAGGTACTTGAATCTACACACTTTTGCCTCGTCTGCGCGTACCCAAGTCGTGGGTTGACGGCTACGGCAGACGGGTGTCCCAGATCGGTCTTGACCAGGTGCTTCCTGTAGCGTCCATCCAACATGGCCACCTCTAACCTTCTTAGCTTGGAGTCGGCCCAGTACAAATTCCTACCAAAAAAAAAGTTTGGAATATAACTGCATATTTAAACCGACCTTATAAATGAAATATTTTACCTATTTCCTGAAACCCAGACTTGGCTACTCTAACTCTTTCAGTGCCGTGGACGAGAACTCTCATCTTTTAAAATCGTAATAAAATAATGCATAACGACATTCTTGTCAAATATGTTTTTTATGGAGGGTAGCTGACACCCCTGCTTATCTAATATTAATCCAATTGAGCACTGTAGTGATAACTGTGACCATTGGATGGCAGTGTTTCCATACATACTACACACATACATTACATACTTGTAACTCTAAGTAAGGAATGGAAATCAATCTTTCATATGATACCACCAATGTTTACATAGACATAGAAGATAATATTCTGCCTTTTCTGATAACGCTTGGCACTGAAAGAGTTAATTGAGGTGTTGTGTAAAACTGGCCACCTCACAGAAATATTTGTGGCTCCATCCATTTATTTGAGAGAACTTGAGATTGAAGATGTTTCAAAACCTTTGACGGGTATTAACTGTAAGACTGCCTGACTTTACACAAGCCAAGTCTCTCATTTTGGGAATGGCCATGTTACAATTATTGATAAAACGACTAATCGTAAAAATGTCCCTCACTCTAAAGCAGTGCTTCTCAATAATTTTTTTGCAAAGCCCTCCCCAAGTGAAAACATTTTGTGCCTCCCTCGATTGCTGCAGTGACTATAAATTAGATTTTTCCATAAAAATTGTGTAAGTATACATACATGTTATCCTTTTTAACATTAATAAAAGAAAAAAGGCTATTCAAGTCAAATGTTTACTTTTTTATATAAACGTTACAGCTTATTCTGAATCAGAAAAAAAATAGCTTAATGTGCATCAAAGTGTCTGAAATGTCAATTCCTTTTCAAACTAAAAACATTTTTGACCAACTGAGCCTTCTGATGATGAAAAAAAATTAAATAAACAATAATAAATGTAAATTGATCTCTACCGTTAACACCAATATCTCAAATATTTTAAACTGAAGAAAAACATTGTGTCGATTTTTTCCTAACCACATTAATCGTTCATTTCAATTCGAAAACAAAATCTTGGTGACATCAATTGAAAAAGTTTAGAACTTCAGCATACTTTGACAATGAGAGCACCACTGCACTACCTGGTGTTGTTAATTTGTAAATACACCTACATCCCTTTAACTGAGCACTTGGAAAAAAAAGAAAAACAGCAAAAAGAAATCATGAAACTGACCTGCCCACCCAGTCCACAGCAATACCATCAGGACTGGTAATGTACTTAATATCGAGATCAACAGCAGCGCCGATATTGTTGCTGCCATCATCCACTGAGGGTATAAAAGCTCTCTTAATGGCTCCTGGTGCAGAGTCCTTGCTCGCCACGGTGAAGTACACCATACCTGATGGAACACATCAACCGTGTGACGTCTGAAAGTAATTTCAAACTCCTTTCCCTCTCAACTCACTGAAACCAGTGTTGTTATGGTCCCAGTCATAGTCCAGCGCCATGATGCGCTCGGCCTCCTGGATGAAGTCGTGGTAGCCTTCCGTCTGCATGTTGAACCTCCGGATGCGGATGCTCTCAGGTAGGAGCAGCATAGGAGTGAAGCCTATTGGAGAAATGAGTGGCGTTTCCTCGCAGCGGGATGGCGCTGAAGGCGGAGACTCGACTCACCCTCGGCCTCGCACATGTCGCCGTTGCCGACTTTCCGGTAGCCGGGGGCGCATTCGCAGTCGTAGCCGCCTTTGGTGTTCTTGCAAAGCTGGGGGCAAGTGCCGAAGATCTCGCACTCGTTGACGTCTGCAGGAGCAAGCACATTTTTGTAAGGGTGAGCTTCTACTAATGACAGTAGCCATTTGCCTTTGTTTAAAAAAACTCTGATCAGCGATAATAAATTAATTTAAAGCTGATAACTTGAGATAGGGGCGGAGCCAGACATTTTTCTGAGGGACACAACACGTAATGAGGGGTACCCAATGGTGGCATGCACTCAGGGTTTTATAAAATAAAAATGAACTATATGAACTTTTACTATATAAGATTTCCTCATTATAAACCAGTTCACCTTGTTTTTTTCAAGCTTTTTGAAGCTTTGTTTGTCCAACATGAGTCAATGGAGCTAAATTTGACAACAATGTCCTTTTAAAGGGACAATGTGTAAGATTTAGACCGTTTTTCACTACGGACAGCAGGAGGTGCTGGAGGTGCTGCATTCACCATTGTTCGTAGCTATAACAAACATGGCAGCCTCCGGAGAAGTGCCATTCAATGAAAACTAGACCTACGTTTATACAGTATTTAAACCATACTGCTGGTTGTAAAGAACACATTTATTTGCAAGTTTTTTAATTTTATAATCAATTAATTTATTCCTTTTGAATGAAAAATGGTCCAAATCTTACACATTCTCCCAAGTTACAAGTTACAGATTTGTGCCTTGTTAGGCTTAGTCTTTGCTAATGCTGTTTTTGACTAAATAATTGGGAGCAACCTTTTGGGGGGAAATTGACCCCGTTTGTAATAAGGACGCATGCAATTTTTAATTTTTATTTTCTAAATTTGTTGTCAAATTGAATATGTTTACTGAATAAAAAGTCCACTTATGTTTGTCTTAAATACTTTTTTTTTTTCAAACATTTGCAATGGTGGTCCTTGGAAAACCTGAGAAAAATGGAGAACTCCCATCCTAGATGTCAGTCCATCTTTACTGTGTACCTAAGCAATTGTAGGTGTGGTCCGGGTCCACAATGTATCCATTGCTGCAGGAGCAGATGAACCCCGTGCCGTTCAAGTTGGTGCATAGTTGCTGGCAGCGCTTCTCCTCACAGTTGCGGTCGTGTCCGAAATCTATTTTCCGGGATATTTTTCTTGATTAGAATGAAACAATAGAGGGATTGTGTTTTACGAAGCAGGACATTCACGTGCTACTTACTGCAGCCCAATTCGTCGGTACGGTCACCGCAGTTGTCGTTGTGATCGCAGACGTAAGGCAAAGGCACGCAGTGGCCGTTGGTGCATTTGAACTGGTCCAGCGTGCAGGGGGGCAGCGTGGGGGGGCGGCCTGCAAAAAGCAACATTTGTAAACTCACACTCATATTTGAAGTAACAATCAGAATGCTAGTTTGAGTGTGGTCCTCAGGATAGATAAAAGCTAAGAGGCAATACATATAATTCTTAGTTTAATTCACTCAATGTCTAAATCCAATGTCCGGCACAAGCTATTTAATCCCTGCCCCTGGCCACAAATAATTTGTTCTGATTGAGCTTTAAGCTGATTGCAGAACAATTCCATAAAATTTCCTTATCTCTTGTTCGTTGCGAGGCTTTGTGTCCGGCACAGTCACTGATGTCATTTTGCGGTTTAGCCAACGGGGCAAAAGCAGGTCGTATTAGCGGCACTCGTAATAATCTTTGCAAAAGAGATACATGGACTGAGGTTGATGTTTTTTCAAACCATATCAGGATATGTTTATTTGTTTTTTTTTTTTTTTAATAAATTGCAATATCTGCATATCCAGTCTTAATTATTTATATAGTCTGTTAATTTCACTGCCACATATTTTTGAATATACTTAAATTTCTACCCAATCAGTTATCATTATTGGAAAAAAATATATATTTCTACAATACCTGCAAAATCTAATGAGATAAAAGCAGTTTGATGTGAAAATAAAAGACTCTTCATTACAACCCAGGCAAAAATAAGCAACTCCGCATTATACAAACTTACATAGCTAGTAGTCTCTGAGTCAGGAAGCATCCATTTAATTTATATCAATTAATACTTTTAGTTAGATAGGATTGTGGCTCTTTTCTTAGGGCATTTTGAAAAAGACCACGAATAACCAGTAAATAACTGAGGTAAAGAATTGAATTTGTTATTAGGGAACAATGAATACGAATCAGCCTTATGAATATTTAGCATTTCATTTGTTTATTATTGTATTATTTTTAATTGTTTTGAGGTTTGTTTCTCTATGTTCAGTATGATTTTGTTTTTACAGCAAGATTATTAGTTTTTTAAATGCTTCATTTTAGTTTTGATAAATCTTAATATTAAGTTTAGGTTTGTTTTGTAAAATATGGTGCACGTGTGAAGTGTGAAGTTTGTTTTTTATTTAGGCACTTGGTGGCCATTTCTAACCCCTAAGGACCATAAATGAGCCCTGTTATGAAAGTAAAGAAACAAATAATACAATTATATATTGTTCTGACTTTCAACAAATCAGATCTTTTCAACAA
Organism: Hippichthys cyanospilos; assembly: GCF_059441005.1. Taxonomy (NCBI): domain Eukaryota; kingdom Metazoa; phylum Chordata; class Actinopteri; order Syngnathiformes; family Syngnathidae; genus Hippichthys; species Hippichthys cyanospilos. The sequence goes on from NC_142385.1 coordinate 6,849,561, forward strand.
CTCCAAAGCTCACTAAAGTTTTTAAAAACAAAAAATGTTTTTAATTTTTTTAATGTAAAAAACACGAATATATATATATATATATATATATATATATATATATATATATATATATATATATATATATATATATATATATATATATATATATATATATTAAGAACTTTACTGATTTTATTGCATTATCATTTTGTAGCAATAACATCATCAAAGTGTTTAAATAATTAACGGATTTTTGTGTTTGTTTGTTTTCAACACTTCAAATCTTTTCAATGATACCAGATCTAACAATAGATGTAAAGTTTGTAATTTTTCATGCTGTTTTTGTCAGAATAATCACCACTTCATTCAAGGAACAAACTATGTGTATTTTTATTATTGACGAAAATGTCTTTCCGATTTGTTTGAGCACTTTTTATGGATAACATTTGGGTTTTCGATATTACAAAAATCAAAGATAAATGTTGTTAATTGATGAAATGGCATGATAGCGATAAACACAGGCAAGCGTGTGTTGAGTCCTACATAATTCCTCCTTTTCGTCACTGCCGTCCCCACAGTCGTCCTTCTGGTTGCACAGCAGGCCCGAGTAGACACAGTAGCCATTGGCGCAGCGGAATCGAGACGGCATCTCACAAGTGATGTTCACTGTGTAAAATAACACACCACATTTTTTATGGTTCTGCCGAGACCACTTGCTAGTCGTTTAATGTCAAATCTCACGGCATAAAGCGAGCTGTTCATCAGACTTGTCCCCGCAGTCGTCGGAGCCATCGCAAACCCAGGCCATGTTGAGACACAGATGGTTGGCGCACTCAAATTGGTCCTGCGGGCACCATCGGCCTCCCGGGTAACGAGTGGCTAAGAGGGGGGATTGACATCATTCAAATGAGGCGATTGGAATTATGACTTGATTTACGACCGCCGATGAACGCATGAAATGACTTGGTGGTGTTTACGTACGACAGCTGGTCTCATCTGATAAATCGTGACAGTCGGGGCGCCCGTCACACTGCAGGACAGCGGGGACGCAGTGACCCGAGTCGCACTGGAATGTGCCTGGATGACACGTCTGCAGCTCTGCATATGAGCAAAAGTATTGGGACATCAGTCGAGTGCCTCTCGCTCTGCGGAAGCCGCGAGGCATGAGTGAAAATGACATTGAGGGAAAATAGTTTCCGCAGTCGTCAGCCAACCAAAAGAATTTGGGACGATGACATCATCATAGTCATTGGCTTTTTAGGCACACTGGTCATGTTTTCCTCAATGAGTTTCATTTTTTTTCTCTTATGAATTTTATCTATATAAAATTTTGATGTTGTCATTTATAGCTATGATGTTTCTGAAAAAAAAAGACAGTTGCTGAACCTAAATTAACATAAATATTGTTAATAAATACGTCATATATAGTTGTTTTATTTGTGAAATATTAGGTATTAGAGCAGGGGTCAGCAAACTGAGGCTCCAGTGGCACGTGCATCTCTTTCCTCCTTATGTTGTGGCTCTCCGTGGTTTGGCGAAATTAAAAAATACTTGGTTTGGATCGACTACCTGGAAGGCGTAACAAGGAACGCATTTGAATTGCAGGCAATGACGTTTGCGTGATTGGGTGATAGGGCGACAGCTACAGCACGCATTCGGTGCAATCGGAGACAAAACGTGATGGAAACAGAAATATAGTGCGGCAAATTACAGACAATTTGATTGAAAGGTGATTGAGAGGTGTTGGTTTGATGTTGGTGGGCAATATTGCATAACAATATTTTTTAAATATTGATGCAGGGTTAAGTAATTTTTTCATTCCAAAGTACCGATTTTTAACATTGTTATATTTTCCTTTGGAGATTAGAAGGCTTGTCCAATGTGAAATAAGTCTCGGTGCTTTAAAAGTTTGGAAACTGCACTAAACGGTCTCTGTGTGACCAAACATGTTGATTTGATGATGCTTACCACAGTCCCTTTCATCCGAGTTGTCGCCACAGTCGTTGTCATGGTCACACACCCACCTTCCAGGGATGCACTGTTGGTTGTCGCATCGGAACTCACTCTCTGAGCAGGGCCTCGGCTCTAAAAAGAGCAGTCAGCAGCTATGTGGCTTGAAAATACAACACAATGGGTATTTTTATAAATGTCACATACGGCAGTTCCTCTCATCCGAGCCGTCGCCGCAGTCGTTGTTGCCGTCACATTTCCAGCGAATGGGGACGCAGCGATGATTGTCGCAGCGGAAATCGCCCAGGGGGTCGCATGTAACCTCCGCTGTTGGCAGGACAAAAAAAACAAAACAAAAAAACAAAAAACAAACAGCATTAAAACAAAGCAGTTCAGGTAGATATTTGTTCACTCTGGCGTTGCAGTACGAACCGCAGTCTTGCTCGTCACTGTTGTCAATGCAGTCGTTGGTGCCGTCGCACCGGGCCCACTGAGGAATGCAGCGGTAGTTGGTTTTGCAGGAGAACTCAGTTTCGTCACACTTGTAATCTGGGCCCACTGGAAGGGCAGATAGAAGGCAGAAATTTCAGGTCAAATTTCAGCTTTCTAGTGTCCTCTTTCAATGCTTTCCCTTTGATGGAAAGATCGAAGGATTGGACAAAATACTGCACGTGTTCATATACCGCCAGAAGTACTTCTAACCCCATTAAGAGCCACTGCCCTCGTATACATCCAATGGCCAGAACATTAAATACTGTACACCCTAAAAAAAATGCTGGGTTGTTTTCCTGACCCATCCGTTAGGTAGGTTTTGATTTTTAGCATATTGTGATTTTAGCCAGATACTTACACCATGACTGTACATAACTGGAAGGGAAGAATATTGCTTTTTGTTGAGGACGGAAGGAAAGGGATTGGAACAAACCAATTTTGAACTTATGTGGGTGTTGTATATTTGTTGTTAAAATATTACATTTCATTCATGTACTCTATGGAGATACAATCTTCTAGATTGTTTTAAAAGAGCATATAGTTAACTCTTTCAGTGCCATGGGCGAGAATACTCATTCTTTAAGATATTTGTGTTGTGTGCTAGAAACAAGACTTCTCTTCATATACATTTTTTTTTCATTAAAGGGTAGCTGACACCCTTGACTAGTGCTTATTTTAATATGAAGCCAATTGAGCACTCTAGTGATGAACTGTCACCATCGGATGGCAGTGTTGCTCACGTTGGGGAATAAAGCCATACATACTACACATACATTCCGTACTTGTAATTCTAAGTAAGCAATGTTTACATACAGTAAATTAGACATAGCACACAATGATTTGTTGGCCTTGAAAAAAAAGTGTAAATGCTAAAAATTGGCTGGCACTCTAGACCTTGCCTTTTCTGATAACGCTTGGCACTGAAAGAATAAAGATTCTTTTAGTGGTGCTTGAGCACCCTCAAAAATGGGTTAGGAACACGGATTGTAGTGAAGATGAATAAGTGGATGGATATTACTCAAGCGGCCTATTTTATTACCTTTAACTCGATTAAAACTGATTTTTGCTCTTATTGTAGCTGTCTGTATGCCAATTGAAGCCAAATTGTTCAGTGAAATCTTACAAAAAACAAATATGTGGCGTCTGTTGCCGTCAATGGCAGCGAATAAGTTGGATTTATCTGTCTATTTGGCTCACTCACTGCAGGTGTCGTAAGGTTCGTCGGATCCGTCGCCGCAGTCATCTTGCACGTCGCAAACATAGCTGGGCGGCAGACATTTCCCATTAGCACACTGGAACTGTCCCGGTCGGCAAGTCTGCTGGGCGCAAGTCTCTGCATCCTCGTCGCTGCCATCCGAGCAGTCCGGCGATCCGTCGCAGTGCCACGACATGGGGATGCACAGCTTGTTTTTGCACTGGAACTGGTTATCCTCGCAGCGATGGTCACCTAAAGCCGCGTCATATTTGAATTTTGATCCGAAAATTCAAATGAGGTTTAAGTCCCAGGACGTACTACAAAGAGCGGCGTCCTCGTCAGATCCGTCGGGACAGTCCGGGTGAGCGTCGCAGAGGAAGCCGGGATATGTGCAATTTCCATCTTGACACTGGAAGCGGCCGATGGGGCAATAACGAGGCGGGCAGGTTTGGGGTTCATCTGAGCCGTCCCCGCAGTCTGATTGGCCGTCGCACTTCCACCATATTGGAATACACCTGCCGTTAAAAGACTCTTGAATACCTGTTCTGATTTAAAAAAAAAAATACAATTTAAAGTACAGTTTCAAACCTCTCATTGTCCCCGCAGCGGAACTGGGTGCTCGAACAGTCGGCGACACATTGGATCTTGAAGCCCAGGGAAATGGCGATGTAGTGATCCGGGCATTCGCAGGTGGCGCTCTTCCCGCCGGGTGCGATCAGACACAGGTGGCTGCAGGTCAGGTGGTGGCTCGAGCATGGGTTTTCACCTGAGAAACAAACACATTTTCTATTGAGGTTCAGATAAACAAGATTAATCTCTTACATATGGAGTCAAATGTATAAAAACACCTTAAACTTATGTTTATAAGCGGTCGAGAAATTAAAGCTATTAAATAGCGATAGGAGGTTTTTTTCTTTTTAAAGGGCCGACAGGATTTGTAGTTAGTTTATTTTTGAATGAAAGGGGATATTTTGGCATCAAAATTTAGAATAGATAAAAAGTAAATAACCGAATAACTGAGTAAATTTAAGAAATATAAACTCCAAGGCTTAACTTTGTTGAAATGTATTAAAGTAACCGTTAATTGAAAAACTTTTCAGGTCAAACTTATTTATATGGTCCTTAATCAGATCTGGATAACACGTTTTTTTTTTCCTACTTAAATTAAGACAGCATTGTCCATTCATCCACCCACTGTAAAATTCTAAAAAAAAAAAAAAAATATGGATGGTCAATGGCTTGTCTTAAAATGTTAAACAAACACTCAAAACAAGTAATACGATCTGCAGTTTTAAAAATAATCAAAATAACACAAACAGTAAATTTAGTAGTAACAGTATTTCTACATTTTCAAAGTGATATAAAAAAAGTTTTAAAGGGCTTCAACATCGTCCACCAGGTATTTTAAAAATGCTATTTGTCAAAATACTGGTGTCAATAATCAGTCATCTGTGAATTCAAAGTTATTCCAGGTCATAAAGAAAGCATCGTTCACCATCATTCATTGCAAAGCTGTTATCTGGGCAAAACATGCCTACTTTGAGGAACCTGATAAAAAAAAAAATTAAAAAAAACTGATTCTGTTTTGATGAACCACTTTTTTGTTTGCCAAATAATTCCATTAATATTTACAATAATATAAAACCAATGACTTAAGTATTAATGTACGAAGCAGGAGGTTCTTAACTAAAAAACAACAACAAAAAACACTGAATTAGAGTGTTTCTAAACTTTTGTCTGATACTGTATACCCACAAAACATAGTCACTATTTCAATATATTTTTTTGTAAAATGAAAAGGATCCTACTTGGTGGTTGCCTGTAGGGGTGGACCACACGCAGGTCATACGGCCGATGCGTGTTGTTGCCCATCAGCACGCGGCCTTCGCCAGTGTACTTGTGCGCCTTTTCCACCGAATGCGTGTTCCAGTCCGTCCAGTACAGCCAGTCCTCAAAGAGGGACAGGGCAAAGACGTGCGGCAGCGTGCCAGCAACGGCCCGGTGTCGATTCTTGCCGTCCATGTCGGCAAAGCTGCAACGGGCCGATTAACAGTGAGAATACGACTCGAGGAAAAATGGAAATCATAGTGAGCTCACTCGAGAAAGTTAAGGTGGGCGTCGGCAAAAAAAATCTTATTGGTGGTGTAGTCTACGGTGAGAGCGTTGGGCCACTCCAGCTTGGCTGTTATAATGGCGCTGACGTTCCTTCCGTCCATGCCCGCTCTGCCGATATACGGCGTGTCTGCCCAGTCGGTCCAGTACAACCATCTGGGAAGAGGCAATAATAATTAGAAATCTCAAATGTCAAGCTGCTAGGGAGTAGATTCGTGGTAAATATTCACGTCGGTACCCAAATTTCGGATTGACGGCCACAGCTCTCGGACGGCTGACGGTGTAAGTGTTGTTTCCATCCGTGAAGTGGCCGGCGATCAGCTTCTTCATGTAGCTCCCATTCAGCTCCATCACGTGAACAGAACCATAGTAGCTGTCCACCCAGTACAACTTCCTGTTAAAATAAATCAATCAATAAATAAAATCCGGGCAATTTTGAATGTGATTTGTCAAGATTAAATGCAGCTATGCCATCAGTTAGGAGGGCACACTTGATTTGAGTTTCCCTCTCAAGAACTGCTTTTTTTAAATTTAATCATCTTGAAGGTGGAAAGTGTCTAAATGATGTTGTTTATAACACTATAATCTGGGATTGAAACTCGGGTGTGTAGACTCTTTATTTTGTTAATCATGTGGCTTCACATCAATCAGAATTGTTTGATTTTTCATAACTTTTAGTATTAGCTCTATATTACGAGCAAAGATGAAAAAAGTCACTAAATTATTGAATTAGTCATCTTTTTTTTAATTACTTGTTTTCATTTTATTCCATTGAAATGTTATATATTTTTTCAGTTGTAGCTCTTAGTTAATAAGGTAGGTTTTCTTGACTCATTCAAATATATTTTTTAGCTACTATTTGAGCAAATACGTAACAATTTATTACTATTGACTTCAGTAATTTATCTAAAGTAAGTGATTCTTCAAATATCTAATTACCTAAATTGAATACTTTAGTTTTGAATTCATTTTAAACCAGCCATTTTAGACCCTCCTTTAACCAAACAGGAAAACAAAAGATATGTAAACAAGTGTGTGGGGTTGAATACCTGGACTCCTGGAATCACAACATCCTTGTGATTGAATGAGTTAATAGGATACTTATTTAGCAATTTTAAGCATTAATAAATCTAAATTTTGTCTACAATTAATTTGCCAACATCATTATTTATCAAGTACAATTAATACCTTTAAAAACACATTTTACCACTCGGTTTTGAAAATCCAGCATGAGCTCAAGGCTCAAGTAACGATCAATATTGGCTCAGCTTGCAAATGTGGTAAGCCGTGTCTGTTTATCTGATCTCTGAGCAACTGCGGTCTCATTTTTAGTGGCGAGTAAGTGCCAAATCGTGTTTTTAAAGGTATTAACCGTATATGAGAAATAATTTAGTATCAAATTAATTATAGAACAAAAAAAAAAACAAAAACAACAGCTTTGCTGCCATGGCCACTCGTAACTTTGCTGTCGCCTCACCTGCCCACCCAGTCGAGAGCCATACCCTCGGCTCCGAGGACGCCGTTGTCCACCAGCACTTCCCTGCGGTTCCCGTCGAAGCGCATCCTCTCCATCTTTCCGACTCCCGCATCGAGCCAATAAAGCATTTTCTGGGAATAGTCAAAGTCCAAGGCGACGGCGTTGACCAGCCCCTGCAGCAGTATGCTCAGCTGCGATCCGTCGGCGGTCAAGTTGCGGATGTAGTAGCGATTGGTGTACAGTAGGTAGGGTTGGATGCCGCTGTTCTGGCGACAGGTGTGCCCATCGGGTTCCCGCAGGTACCCCGGAGCGCATTTGCAGTGGTAGGAGCCCGCGGTGTTGTCGCAGATCTGGCTGCAGACGGCCGGCGTGTTCAGACACTCGTCGATGTCCTGGCAGGCTTTGCCGTCAGCCATCAGCTGGTAGCCGGGATTGCAGGAGCAAAAGTAGCCGGTGGGCGTGTCCGTGCACAGCTGGGCGCACTGGTGAACCGAAGGGTTGATGCACTCATTGATTCCTAAATAAGGAAAGGGATTTATACTTTTCTTAGCTTTTCTTGTCGCTCAAATAACTACTCAACATTAGAATAGGAAATTCACTTTATTTACATTTTGCTTTAGGAAATGCTGCATTAAGCAGAATGAGTTTGAATTTATTTATTTTTTAACCTTAATATTGGGACTCAATCAATACATGCCATTTTCACCAAGTATAATTTAAGCTTTTCTTTTTATCTGACTCTATAAAAGATTTTTTTGTAATTCAACTTTAGATTGCCAGGTCGTAGATTGCCTTAACATTAGATGTAATCTACTTAAAATATATATATCTTGAGTCAGACTATATTTTAAAATTAGTTCTAGTATTTTAGTTTATTTATTATTTTTAATTGTGTTTTATTTGTACTTTTTTCATTTATTGATGTTATTAATTTATTATTTATTCTAATATCAGTTTTTGAGAACAAAACTTACTGGTATATTTCATTTAAGCTTTAGATTTTTTGCAATTTTAATTTTAGTTATGTTAGTTTCCCTTTTTTTTTTTTTACCAATATTAATAATTACAGTATATTTAAATATATAATACATACACACACACAAATATCTATATATCTATATATTTATATCTATCTATCTATCTATCTATCTATCTATCTATCTATCTATCTATATATATATATATATATATATATATATATATATATATATATATATATATATATATATATATATATATATATATATATATATATATAATTTTTAAATATATATACGCACACACACACATGGTTCAATTTTTTTTTCCATCCAAACACTAGGCGAAATTAATACAAAAATTAGCTTTTTTTTGTCTTAGGTGTCAGTGAACCAGGAAAATTCATTGTTAGTGCATTTCCTGCACTTACAAGTTATTTTAAGGGATGTAAATTGAACCATTTTAAAAAATGTTATTCATCAATTAAATGAAAAAAAAATAACTGTAAGGGTCTAGCACACCTGCACACTTGAGAACAAGCACTTTGGAAAATGCAGGAGATTGATTATCAAAATAATCATTAGTTGCAGCCCCTATTATAAACAGTGTGTCACTATGTAATGTTGTTTTCTCACCGCAGCCTTTTTCGTCACTGTTGTCCTGGCAGTCCTTCGCGCCATTGCACACGCTCTTGCCATCCACGCACTCTCCCGACTTGCACATGAACTGGTGGGGTGCGCACGTGGGTTGCGGCGTCACGCACAGGCTGGCGGCTTCGTCCGAGCCGTCCAGGCAGTCGTTCTCTCCGTCGCAGATGAACGAGGCGGAGACGCAGACCCCGTTACCGCAGGTGAACTGGGAGCTGCTACACGTGTCGTAAGTGCAGCCCAGCTCGTCGCTGCCGTCCCCGCAGTCGTTTACGTGGTCGCAGCTGAGGAGGAGGAGGAAGACTTTTTTTAAATGCGCGATTTATTACAAGTTGGGAGTCAGTCTTTTACGCACTGAAAAGGGAGGTAGATGCAAAGGCCGTTGGCGCAGGCAAATTCATTCATGTGGCAGGTCCGATTGGGGCAGTTCTGGAGCTCGTCAGCCGCGTCCACGCAGTCTTTGTCACCGTCACACACAAAGTTTAAGGACACACAGCGCGGGTGACCCGGTTGCCAGGTCGGGCAAGTGAACTGGTCGGAGCTGCAAGTGCGCTGGCCTGTTGGGAAAATCGACTCAATAAATGGATTTAATATGAAACATAAATGTTAGCAATCTTTATTACAAAAAATAGGTGAAATATAGCCTGTATTTTGTCAACTTGAGATACCTCTGTCCATCCATGGGCAAACTACAGCCCGAGGGCCATATATGGCCTGTTAAGCTTTTTAATTCGACCCGCTAAACTTGAAGGCATGATCATTTAGGAGGAGAATGTTAATGTTAAAATCCTGAAGGATAGCAGAACTATTAGTGTTCTTAAACAGTAACTGTCAGCACTAAAAAAAGATTTTTTGTTCATTTTATTTTCTGATGCTGTAAGAGTCATTTCAGTAAAGAGTTAAATACATGGGACCTGAATAACATTGTTGTAATGCTTTTGTTCATTTTCCATTGAAATAGCCCACATTTTTTTTCAAATACAGTGGGCCCCCGGTTAACGAACCCCCTGTGGATTTTCAAAACACCTTTTGTCAAATTTTGGAACCCTTTGTGGCCCTCAAGTCAAAAAGCTTGCTCACCCCTGATCTAGTACCTTTCAACTTCAGTTACGTAGTTTCCGAATTGGCCACGGTTGGTTTCACAACACATAAACATTGATCATGTGTTTTTGGCTCGTCATTAACATATTTACAATACACTAGAGTAGACTAACATACACCAATGTGGAAGCCATGCTGGCAGGGGCGAATTTGCCATCAAAAACAATGCACACACATACTGTACGTAGAGGCCATGTAAGCAGGAACAGCTGCTCCATTAAATCCAATCGAAAGAATGGGCATTAGCTTAGCATATCTACTTATTCATATCTTTAACGTTTTTTTTTTTTTTTTTTTATACAGGTGTTAGTCATGTTACAAATTATGATAGATAAAATAGCATTTGTTTCATAGCAATAGGTGTCAACTGTATGTGAATTTTTGCTCTTCGAAAGCTGGCCTATTCCCCACGAATAACAGTAAATGTATTGTTTTTAAAAATTGCATTATGCATTCATTCTTCACATAGGTGTTTATGTTACTAATCGTTGAACGGGTGTCATATTTAACACAACTATGCTTAATTTATTTGCACATATTTTATGACTTTTTTTTTTTTAACCAACTGTGATTTCCAGGTCTATGCATGACTTCCTTGCAGTGAACTCCTAATCGTTGTTTTATGACATATATACTGTATATATATATTTCAGGATACACAATTAAGGTGTGGATTGTCTAATAAATGATGACATCAGCGTTACGTGAATATGTTGTGAGAGTACATAAATTTAACAAGATAATGAGCAGATATCAGCCATTTGTCACAGATGTTTGAAGGGCCATAATTGGACATTAGTAATAGTTATTTTCGTTGTGTGTTTTAAACAGTAAATATCTGACCACACTGCAGCTCAGGAGCCTCGTCGCTGTTGTCCCAGCAGTCATTGTTGCCATCACACACCAGATTCTGAGGGATGCAGTTTCCATTGGTACAAGTGAATTGGCTGGCGCTGCAAGTTTGCACATGATGCTCTGCAAAACAAAACAAAAACAGGTAAGAATGGAAGGCTCTTTCATATTTTATTCACACATTGATGTTTATGGTGGAATTATCCTACCGCAAGTAGAAGGTTCATCAGTTCCATCAGCACAATCATGGAAGGTATCACACACCCACATTTCAGGAATGCACTTGCCAGCGTCGCACTGGAACTTGTTAGGAGGACACGTGCGTCCAGCTGCAGCAAGACAAATTGAACTTGAAAGCCCAGAAATACATGATTAAAAACAAGGCTTAGCAGGTCCAAGAATTCACCACAAAAGAGAGGATTCTCATCGCTGTTGTCGCCGCAGTTGTTGTATCCGTCACAAAGGTTGTCGGGGTAGATGCAGATGTTGGTGTTGTCGCATTTGATCTTGCCCGAGGAACATTCCCTGTCAGCTGGACAAGGTCAACGGTAGAACAATTCATCAACTTTAAATTGAGAGACTGATTGCTTGAATATTCGTCCATACGTTATAAATATATTTCAAAAACAAGAATTAAAAAAATGTTCATCTATAGGTATTATAGTTCAGCATGATTTAAATGTTCAAATGGTGTAGGAAGAAGTACAAGAACTTATTGAGTCTTATCACTTGTTCTCATGGCATTTGGACACTAGCTTATTTGTATTCGGTAATACAATTTAATGTAACAAAAAAATAAAAACCAGAAAACACAAACCTTTTAACAGTTCAGAAATGTCTATTTTTGTCTTTTTTAACCTTTTTTTGTCATTTTTAACCTTTCTTTGAACACACCTCTCATAGAGACACATTTACAATATGTTTTATTAGTTCCGATATCAGATTTTTTTTAGAACATAAATGCCCCTTGAGCTAAACCAACCCTTTCTGATTTCAACAAACCTCTGAGTACTTCAGGTTATTATCTGATTCATAAATTATTTGTGCTGTTTTGAATTTAACTAAAACACTGTATTTGAGCATGTTTGATTCTCCAAATTATGGATTATTTGGTTCTATATATTTTTAATGATTGATCATTCAAAGCATTTTTTATACTATATGGACAGACCGTTTATATTTTTGCAGAGTACCATATTTCTCCGAGTACAAGTCAACCTCGCTTGTAAGTCGAACGGCCCTTTTTTTACTGCAATTAGGGTGAATTTTACAAAAACGCCATTAAAGGTCTACCCTTGATTTGAGCGGTTACATGCCTCATGGCTGTCCAATTAAAACACATGGTGTGGGTTATTAAAATGCCGAAAATTACTCTACTTTTAGAGGCATTTCTACATCTTATATTGAGTATCATAATGTTGCGATTATGGGGGGTGGAGACTGTCATGTGTGGTTGGGGTTTGTGGTCTTCTTTGGGTTTTGTTCATGTTGCTAAGGTCAAGTTTCAAGTTTTGTTTCCCTTTGCATCTGCTTTTGCTGTCAGTGTCTCATTAGTTTGATATTGTCCACCTCCCTGTTTACCTGCCCTCCTTGTCATCCAATCAGCTTCCCCTGCCTTTCGTCTCTCCCCAGCTCGTTTAGTGTGTTGTCTATTTAAGTTCCCAGTTTGCATTCGGTTCTTGTCGGGTCATTGTTTATTTTCCGTGCTGCCTGGTCCTTGTTGCTACATTACCTACCTGCTGCCTCGCCCGAGCTGTCTTGTCGTTACTCTGCTCCTGGTCCTCATTTTCCCAGTTTTGCCCCCAACTGCCTGTAAGTTTGTTTCTGTTCTGAATGTTTCTGTAGTACTTTATATTTTTGCGCATTCCCCATCCTGTTCAGTTTTTTGATTAAATGATCTTTTGAGCCTCAAACATATCAGCCCCAGCAATTATTGGTTCCACCTTTCCAACACTTCTCTTCAACATGCCACGAGATCATGACAGAGACGAGACAAGAATGCGAGGCAAGCTCCACATGTGCATAGATGCGAATGCTCAAAATGTTTCAATGCTTGATTTTTTTGTTTTGTTTTTTGACACAGCTGACAATTGTCTAAAAATCATCATTATCTGACACACCAAATGGCACGTCCTCTTTACGGCAGAATGCATTTATTTCCACTTTGTTGTTGGCTTATTTATTTATTTTTCTGCAATGTAGTTTGCTCAGAAATACATAAGAAGCAGATCATGAAAAAATACATTGCACCAAGGAAAAAACTCACGGCAGTTGATCTCATCCGAGGTGGCGTTGTCGCGGCAGTCGTTGAAGCCGTCGCAAACAAAGGCGGCGGCGATGCAGCGCCCGTTGTTGCAGGTGAACTCCGAGTCGGGGTTGCATGTGGGGAAGGGGCAGTCGTGCTCGTCGCTGTTGTCGCCGCAGTCGTCCGTGTAGTCGCAGGAGTAGCTGAGCGGTACGCAGCGCCCGTTGTCGCAGGTGAACTGACTCCCCGAGCAGGTGTGGAAGGCTACAATATGTTAGCAAAACGGGTAGAAACTTAGTGGTGCGACAAAAAATGGAAATGATTGAGAAGTGCGGGGAAAATCGTTCCACTTGCATTGTATTGCATTGTAATGCCATTAGAGGAAAGACATTATCCTAAGTCAAGGATATTATAGGTTAACAAAAAGTAATTACAAAACTTCAAGAAAAAAAATTGAAAAACACATTTTTCTTCACATAATAAATTAAAATTTAAAATGCATTTTAAAAAAAGAACTTATAAAAACTAACTGTTATAGCAAAATTAGCAAAAGGTTTTGGGTTCATTTAAAATATTTATTTCAGTAATGCTATGAATTCTTATACGGTATTGCTACATTGAGGTTATTCATCAAATGAAGATAAGATGCTAAGAAAATGGATGAATGGAAAAAAATTCAATGTACTACAACATGGTTTTTCATATGACAATACCTACGACAGGTTTACCTCGCAATTTTCTTGAGATATTTCCTCCTAATTCAAACCAGACTAAAAAATTTAGATTTTATGTATTTCTTAAAAGAAACACTTAAAAAAAAAGATTGGATTTCAGTTACTGCGGATTTTTTTTGGAAAAGTAACCCTTGCGACGAAAAAGGGAACACTGTGCTGTAGTGTGTGAAATTTGTAGACCTCATAATGCATAATTTGTCACTTTTTAAAAAAGATGTTAAAAACTAAAACTAAGTGGTGGAACAAGCTACCAGACTACAAGACTGGTCCTCACATTCAAGACGCTAGTAAAGACCCCTCGCTTCTGCGATTGTTTTATGCACTCTCTTCCTGTTTACAAAACTTTGCTTTGTATTTAAAAAAAAAAAAAAAACTAGTAACCCTCCTCAGCTCTTGTACTCTGCTCATATTCTATGCATTAAATAACTGTCTGCTAGATAAAATGTAATTATTATTTTTATGATAAAAGCCAAACTAAAACAAAGTACTCTAAAAAAACAACAGCAAACCTGCTCTAAAAACAAAACGAATCACATCAAAACAAGATAAAAAGGAACTATCATAAAAACTGTGTTAACCCCATTGACAGAAGTCGGCATCCCTCACCACACACTCTCTCCAGCTCATCGGTGTCGTCCATGCAATCGTTGAAGCCGTCACACTTCCAGCTGGCCGCTATGCAGTTGCCGTTGAGGCAAGTGAACTGATCGGGCTTGCAACGCTTGCCGTTGTCTTGGATGCAGTCCTTGCCGTTATTTGCCAGGTACCACTTGCCTTCGTGGGGGCACTGGCACTCTGGTCCTGTTGGGCCTGATGAAGAAAAATATATAACAGTTTTAAACTACGGATTAAGGTAAGCTTCTGTTATGTATAGTGGATAATCAATTATTCATTCACTCCAAAAACTGGGTCACGTCAAGAACACACACACAACAACAAAACAATTGGGTTATTTTGTGGGTTGTTCTGTTGTGTCAAAAGGAAAAACCCACAAACCGACCCAGTTTTGATTTCTTTTTACACAACTACACTATGAACACTGTTGGGTTAAAAATTAAATTAACTCACAAAACAACCAAAATCCACCCAACATTTTGGGCTAAGTATTTAAGAAAAAAATTGGAGTAGATCCATTTTCTGACCCAACTTGGGTTATTTTTGACCCAAGTGCATACAAACAATGATAAACCAAAATTTTGTTGCTCACCAGGTACACACACGTGACTACAGCCTCCGTTGAACTGCAAGCAGGAGCTGGAGCAACTCTCCTGCTTGGACCCGGAGTAGACGTGAATGTCGTTTGGCCGGTACTGAAGGTCCTGGCCCAGCACAACCACGCCGGAACCGTCATCTTTCCCGGCCCTGAAGATGGCCCGGTCCGTCCAGTCGGTCCAGAAGATGTCCTGCTTGAAGACGGTCAAAGCGAAGGGGTACGAGACCCCCAGCAGGATCACCTGTCTGTTGGCGCCCGTCAGAGTGGACCGCTCGATTTTGTCCCTGATGAAAGAGAAGCGGTTGAGCAAATCGTGAAGTTGGTCTTGGGTCGAAGAGTGAAGCGGACGCACTGTGAAGCGTCGGCCCAGTACAACATCCTCTCGTCAAAGTCGATGGCCAGGCCGTTAGGTGTGGACAAGCCGCTGTTGATGATGGCAGTTCGAAAGTTGCCACCCAAGGTGGCTCGTTCGATCTTGGCCGGGCTGGCCCAGTCGGTCCAGTACAAGTAACTGGACAGGCACCCAGAGAGCAACGTCGTTTCTGATGTTATCGTCAAAATGTTGAAAGATTTGAGATTTTACCCGTAGCAAGGGTCGACTATGATGCCCCTGGGACGGTTAGCGTGGGCAATGATGGTGCGGTTGGTCCCGTCCAATCCGATTGACTGCACATTCTTGCGATAGTAGTCGGTGTAGTAGAGACGTTTGTTGACCCAGTCGTACGCCAAGCCTTCAGGGTCATCCAGATCTGATAGGAAAGTCAGTTAAGAGACCAATGCTCAAAGTAGGGTTTCAAATTAGGGTTGGATTCTAAATTAGCATAACCCCTTTCGAAATAGGTTACCAAACAAGATTAGCGGTATCTTATTCAAATTACTGTTTCAAACATGGCATTGGGTTAGAAGGTAGAGTTTTAAATAAGTGTTAGGTTTTTTTTTTTTTTATAAGGTTTGACACCAGGGTTAGGGTTTGAAAGTCAGCTGGAGTTTCAAAATGAGGGTTTCAAATTAGGGTTAGTTTTTCTAAGTAGGGTTTCAAAGTATTTTCAAAGCAGAGCTTCCAATCGGGAATGGATTTAAAATTAGTACAGGTATTAGTGTTTCAAATTAGGGTTTCAAACAGGGCGCAGGGGTGTGAGGTAGGGTTTCGAACAGGATATAGAGTTTCAAAGAGAATTAGGCTTTCAAAATTAGAGCTTCAATTTAGCGTTAGCTTTTCAAAGTAGGGTTTCAAATCAGAGTTGGATTCCTAGCATTAGTGTTTCAAATTGGGGTTTCAAACAGGGAATACGTTTTCTAATATGGGTTTCAAACTAAGGTGAGGATTTTTCAATTAGGGTCCTAAATTAGAGTGACATTTTCAAAGGAAGGTTTCGAAATAAGTTAAGAGTTTCAAAATCTCTTTCAATTATCATTACAAAGTGGAGTTATGAGCTTCATTTGGTGTTTCAAACTATGGTTAGGATTTCTAAACTGAAGTTGTTTTTAAATTAGCATTAGCGCTTCAGACAAAGTTTCGGATTTCTAAGTGTTTCGGACTAGAGTTAGGGTTTCAAAGGAGGGTTAGGGTTTCAAATGATTTTTAAAGTAGGGGTTCAAATTAGGGTTTAATATTAGGGCATGTTCAAATTAGCATTGGTGTTGCAAATTAGGGCTTCAACCAAGGAGTAGGAATTTAAGGATTCATTTCGAAACCTGCTTGAAACTCAAGTTAGCATTAGCCGTCGGTCCAGTAACCTGCAGCAATGATGGTGGGAGCGCTACTGGGGGCGGTGGTGATGATGTAGCCGATCTTGCTCCTGCCGTAGCCGTTGTACTGGGTGAAGAAAACACGCTTATCCTTGTAGTCAAAATCCACGCCCATCAAGTTGTAGCCCAGGTTAAAGGTCGGGAAAGGACTGCTGTGGTCCTGGGGGTCCAGCCTCATGCTGTTGAGCGAGTAGTCGGTGGTGAAAACCAGGAAGTCGTCTTGTCCGTAGCCGCACGTGACTCCGTTGGTGAGGAGGGAGCCGTGGGCACAGGCGCATTTGGGGCGGTCCTGGTCGGGGATGGCGAAGCAGAGCTGCTGGCAGCGCCCGTTGTCCTCGTGGCAGGGGTTGAAGCCCACCTGGTGGGCGGCTAACGGCTGAACGTGAGGGTCAAAGATGGCCACATCTGACGCGCCTGCAAGGTTGTCTCGGATCACCTGATGACATCAGAAAACTTTGTTAGATTGGTGAATAAATCCATCTATTTTTACATTTCTAATGTTACGCTGCAGTGAGTTGTAGTGAAAAAAAAGTCAAAAATATGAAAAAAATGAATAAATCAACATTTATTCATCTGTGTGACTATCATGATCTTTGACAGTTACGTTTTAAAACACTTTATTCTTTATTTGAATGTAGCTTTCGTTTGCTTATGACAATTTAAAAGAAAAAATGTCAAAATCTTTACATAAAAAATTGTTTGCATGCCATTATCTTCGTCCTAAGTTGCAATGAGTTTAATGTCCCCCTCGGCAAAATAAATGAATAAAACTTCAGAGTAAAAGTCAACATATTTATGTATGGCCAGGTTATGTTTGAATATATTAACGTGAAAGACAATAAAAAAATGAATGTTGATTTGAGCTGAATGTCATATCATTTGTCCTATCCTGAGCTAAAAAGAAAAAAAATCCAATGCAAAAAAATGTCTTTTTTTATGTTTGTTCCAAAATAAAAAACCTGCCAAATTTTGTGTAGGTAGGAGAAAGAAGGAGAAGAAAGAAGAAATTACGTTTTTTTTTTTTTATAGGTTTATCTAATGTGACTTTTAATGGCATAAACAATCACGTCACAAAATGTGACAGAAGAAAACCAACGTTATCCAAATTGAAAAAAAAAATCTCATGTTCTTTTTTCTGTCTTATGTAAAAGGTGTTAATGTAAAAAACAAAACTTAAAAAATGTTAAAAATGTTAATAATAATAATGTTAATATATATATATATATATATATATATATATATATATATATATATATATATATATATATATATATATATATATATATATATATATATGTATATATATATATACACACAGTGTGTGTGTGTGTGTGTATAATTTTTTCTTTTTAAAAGAGTCAGCCCAGAAAACGTTGTGCTTATCCCTCACCTCTGACTGGTTGAAATTGCCCGGTTCTTTGCTGGCTTGTAAGAGCTTGCCAAGACTCTTATCCACCCACAGCATGAACTTTCCGAGTATCGCGACCCCCGTGGGAGCCGGATAGCGACTGCCGTAGCGGATGAGCTCCCTCTGCGAGCCGTCGGCGGCCATCCGAGAGATCATGTCCAATCTGTCGTCGGTCCAGTAGAGGAAGTCGTTGGTGTAATCGACGGTGAGCCCGCGAGGAGACAGCAGACTCTGGGAGGCCAGCACGGTGCGGTTGGTGCCGTCCAGCAGCGAGCGCTCGATCTTGGGCGTCTGGCCGCCGTCGGCCCAGAAAAGGTAGCGTTGCTTGGGGTTGACCGCCAGGTCGCGGGGCCGGTTGTGCACGGACTTGAAGAGAACAAGTCGGTAGGACGTGTTGATGGCCAGCACTTCCAGGAAGGTTTCGCTCTCGAAAGCGTTGGCGAAGTACAAATTGTCTGACGGGATCAAGAAAGATGAGGGGAGAAAAACAAAAAAGAAATGATTTGGTTACAGTAAACCCCTGCCAAACCGCCTTAGAGCGTCCTATTGTCTGCTATGAGTGCATGCTTATCACTGAGAAAATGCAAGAATGAGGTAAAAAAGAACCAGGTCATCACACTTGTGGCTATTTTAGAGCGCCTTGTTGTTATAGCAAGGAAAGATCCTGGAATGATCCAAGCGCAGAGCAATTTTGGATGAATTTGTGATGATCTATGAATTTTTAACTTCATAGCACCAAGAACCTTGATTTTGAGAAAAACGCACAACAAACTTTCATTGCGTAATATTTCATTTTATTCCGTATTTCGCGTGACTAAACATTTAATTTTGTAGACAATAGCGTAAAATTTGAACCGAAACACTTCAAGGTCTTTATTGTCATTTCTTGGTTTTTCATACTTTTCTTGCTTCCCTGTCAAATTTTTATCTTCACCCAGCGGTCCCCTCCTATTGGCTTTTTCTCATTTTATATTCAGGAACTCCAAAGTGATTGATTGAGTGCACTTTTTTTTTCTGGCTCGTCTGCCGACAAAATTGCGGTTCAAAATAAAAGAATGAGTAAATGAGTCACATTAACCTAAGTTAGAATTATAATGTTTCATGTTACAATCAATTTGCTCTTAATTTGAAAAGAAAGACGTACATAATAGATTTGCTGAAACCAGCAGGTACCCTCTTGAAATCTCATATACCCCCTGAGGTGCCTTCAAATACGAGTCATGAGTATATGGGCCTTCACTTAAGAACCGCTATGCTGTAGCAAGCAGAGGAGCAAGACGAATATATTTTTACAGCTTCAACATCATAGCATTTCAGTGGTGACGGTGGTGAAGACGCTCAGCAACTTCCCCTAACGATCCAGACTAAACTTTGCTCCACACCAAAATCCGAAACTCAGCTCTTATTCAAGCTGCATCACTTCAACATACGTTCTTCACATACTTTCCTAATTGACCACAACAAGTGCAAAAATTAGGAATAAGCAAAGGATCACTATTATTTTGATATTAATTAAGTGAAGTTAGTTTCTTACTCGCCACCCAGTCCACTGCAAGGCCCTGGATGCCTCCTCTTCCAATGCCACTGGAGACCACCCTTTGGACATTGGATCCATCCGTTTTGCTCCTGTAGATGCCCCTGTCATAAGTGTAGGTGCTGTTGTCAATCCAGTAGATGTATCCAGATTCTATGTGAAGGCCCAAGCTCTCCTTAGTATTGTAAGGTGCTGCAAAAACAAAAACAACAACACATTGAATGATACACAGTGATACAGAAAAAAAAAAATCTCAAGCGACGATGATATCATCTCACATCCACCGATGGGCACCATGGCCTCGGAATGATCCGAGCTGTTGATGTGGAAGCCGCGGATGTACGCCGGCGTGGAGACGACGGCGAAGGAATTGAACTCTTCGCAACGGGAGCCGTCCGGAGACGGGTGGAAGCCTGTGGTGCAGGCGCAGGTCTTTTGGTTGTTGGGTTTGGGCAGACAGAGTTGAGGACAGTCCCCGTTGTTGGAGCTGCAGGCGTTGGTGGTCCCTGCTGAGTCTAAAGTAGACAATCGGAAGGTGAAAATCCATCTGTTTATTAGCCATTTCAAAGGGCAGACATTTTTTCACTGACTGTCGCCTGAAAATGATATCACAGTTGCTCGGGGATCAGATAACCAATCACAGTACAGTACCGCTGTTTTCAGAGTTGGGTCATGTGACATTCATAAGACGAGCTGTGGCATTGGTTAGATTTTGATGCATGACTCATATTCCACAAAAACAATAGTGTTCCCGCGTTTTTTGGGTTAATGGAAAATTCCACCGCGGCACATAGAACATATTCTTGTAAATGACTGTTTTGGGTTGACTTCCCCTTGAGGTATAAATCCACATACTGTCTCTGGCGTGTACTTTGATGGCACGCAGTTGGGACAAGCCGCTCCTCATCACCACCATATTGGCGCCCGTCTCTTTGTCCACCCTCTCAATGACCTGATAGTCGATGTCTGTGTAATACAGATGACTCTGGTGGATAGTCAACCCCCACGGGTGAGACAGGCCGCTGACCACAGTCACACGACTCGCCCCGTCCATGGTGCCGCTCTCGATCTAAAGAAGTATAAGAACATACCCGCAATCATGCAACAGTTAAAAAAAAAAGACAGTGTATTAAATACTAACATACCACTCCCGAGCCTGACACCCCCCAGTAAAGTTTCCTGGTGGAAATATCGGTAGCGATGTAGCCCACGTTTGCCAGGTTGTCGGTGTAGAGGTTGGTGAGGTTGCTCCCATCCATGTCAGCGCAGGCTACCTTAGGAGGAACCCCGTTATCTGACCCTGCGTCCGTCCAGAATAATTTCCTGTTTGAGGTAAGGGAAAATACAGTCATTATTGTTTAGCATTTCAGCCACTAAAATAAGAAAATAGAAAAGCTGATGCTTTACCCTCTTGCTGGATCTAAGGCTATTCCAACAGGGTGTCCCACTGCCTCAGGTTTCCCAGTAGAAGTGATGAGAGTTTTCCTATAATGCTGTTTTCCATCAACGCGGATGACCTGAATGAAAGTTTTTTTTAAAGTTACTTTAAGTGATGTTTAAGCAAATATGCTGCTTTTGATATGTAACATTTCATTTTACACAATGACCTTTCTTTTAGAGGCAGATGATGATGTGTCGCATCACCACAAATACAGCATGGATGTAGCAATACTTTGAGGGCTCATACCGATTATCAGTAGTCAAGTAGGCTGATTATCAATATTCTGAGCCGGTATTAATTTTTAGTAAAAAGAAACATATTGCTATCAAAAAAAAACAAAAAAAAAGAAGGAAGAAATCCAATTCATAACTTGAAATTAGTATAAGCACTTTTTATTGAATGACTTTTCATGTTTGCATTATGTTGATTATCAATGTATTTATTTATTTTAAATACATTTTAGATAACATAAAAAAGAGACCTCCAAGGGTCATCAGGATATCTTAAAAAAATAATGAAAACTTACACAAGTAAAAAGTTCTGTAAATCAAGTTGTCCAAAAATTCAAAATAACAGAAATAATAAAATTTCACTTATACTCGTAATAATTTCAAATTAAAGAAAAAGTGCAGAATGTTCCCCGGTTCAATAGAATATCTTTTTTTTTTTTTAATTAAATAGTTCCCTTCTAATCTATTACCTGCCATCAGATTTAAAAAAAAAAAAAAAGACAACTCGTGAAAATGCCAAGTACGGTCACCAATAATCAGCCCAGCCATCCACCCTACCAAATACTGGGAAGGTAAACCTAATCAATGTCCTTTTTTGTGTGTGTGTGTGTGTGTGTGTGTGTGTGTGTGTGTGTGTGTGTGTGCAGGTGTCCGCAAACTCCACAAGAACCAAATGTCGCATACTAAGGCTGTTATCACCCCGATACGTACTCGTGCATCCTTAGTTTTAACAAAATCTCTTTTTGTCTTACCTCTATGGATTTAGCAGCTGGATTGGTATAATACATGATTCGGCTTATCCAATCAAAGGCCAGACCAGACGGCGAACCCAAGAGAGCAGCTGGCGCAAACTGAGACCTGTTGCTTCCATTGGTGTGCACTCGCCATATAGAACCCTGACAAAAGAGATTTCAATATGAATCTTAACCGGTAAACATAAAATGTGGGTTTTTAGTCAACAAAATATTTATTCAATGTTTGTATGTCCACTCACTGAGGATTCAACCCAGTAGACAAATTGTTCCTGGTCGTCAAAGTCAATGTCCCGTCCCTGATGGATCCCTGACACAGGCGCCATGGCATTATTGGAAGGGTTGGCCGGGTCCAGAGGGATCCCGAAAAGCACCGAATCTCTTGCCACCATCAAGAAGGCCGTTTCATCTGACATAGAGAAAATATATAGAAAAGGGAGCCATGTTCATATTTTCAACC
Source organism: Hippichthys cyanospilos (assembly GCF_059441005.1). Classification (NCBI taxonomy): domain Eukaryota; kingdom Metazoa; phylum Chordata; class Actinopteri; order Syngnathiformes; family Syngnathidae; genus Hippichthys; species Hippichthys cyanospilos. Next base: position 6,872,113 of record NC_142385.1, read on the forward strand.
CCAAAACTCTCACCTTTAACGCAGGTCTTCTCATCGTCTAGCAGCTTCCATCCAGACTGGCAGTGGCAGGTGTAATATTTGGGCCGGAAGCCCGACAACAGGCACAGTTGAGAGCACAGATGGTCTTTGCATGGATTGAGGCCTGCATACAAAATCACAGCGTGACCTTAGCACAAACTGCACATAAACTCGGATTGAATGCTAACTCACTCACTGTGCCATTGACGAGTATTCTACAAATGGCCTAAATGATGCTATAAATTGGCTTGCAGTGAATGAGCTAATAGGGTGTCTCAAAAACACGTGATGTTACGAGAGGTCACCTGCGGGCTGCTTGATGGGATGGTCCATAACGATGCCCATGGGCTGATACACGCTGTTCATCAGGATGGTGACGTTGGCGCCGTGGAACTTGTTGGTGCTCATCACTTTACCTGTGTATCGCTCCGACCAAAAGACGCTGTCCTCAAAGATGGTCATGCCGTGCGGGTGCTGGAGAACCTGCAGGACACGGACAGTTTGATAAGAGTCCCGATTCTGATCTTGATGATCTGAATTGACATAGGACTTACCATGTCGCTGGCCATAACTTGGTAGCGGTTCTTGCCATCATAATCGCAGTAGTCGATATATTTTAGATAAGCGTCAGCAAAGTAGACCCTGCGTGTGGTGTAGTCCAGCGCCAAGCCATTGGGCCAGTATATTTTCGTACTGACGATGACCTGTCTCATGGCTCCATCCATGTCTGCTCGTTCGATCCTCGGATTCTGACCCCAATCCGACCAGAACATAAAGTTGGTGCTGTGCGGGGTGACCAGAAAAAAAAAAGGAATCAATTACTCTATGAAGTAAATAAACCATTTTAATGGTTCCTTACTGGTTGCGAGGATCTAAAACCAGTCCACGAGGGCTTGTGATGTTTTTGGAGAGGAGCACTTTTCGAAAGCGACCGTCCAGAGTGGACACCTCGATGTTCTCCATGACAGAGTCGGTCCAGTAAAGGTTTCGGCCTACCCAATCTACTGCGATGGTCTCTGGCACCATCAGACCACTGGAGAAAATCTGGAGCAACAACCAGCCACAACATTTATACATAAGTTTTGAACTGACTAATTGATTTAAAAGCTACAGTACCATAAACATTTGAAGGAAACCTAATGGTCATCTCAAAAATGCCTTCCGGTTTTGATTGTGAAAATACATTTCAATAGTGCATTTGAAGAATTAAGTACACCATAAATAGAAAAAAAAAATGTACTTCTTGTCGATCAGTTCCATTTTGGTAGGCACTCCATAGCTTCTTCTGGGAGGCGTCGGCCCAGTACACCCTGGAAGTGACGCGGTCAAAGTCTACAGTCACAATGCTTGAACCGCTCACCACCGGACTGATTGTGGGCGGCTTGGCGTTGATTCTGTAGCCGATGATTTGGCTACGCTTAGCTACCAGGAGCACAGCTGCAATAGGGTCTACAAGAGGAAGAAACAAAATGTCAGCGCCTGATTGAATGTTCTATTCAGTAGTGATTGACAAATGAGGCTTCATGAAGCACTTATGATATTTTTGACTCCTCAACATGACAGTCTTGGTTCTGACAGATGTTGAATTTAATACGTTTCCACTGCACTAGTATTTATTTTTAAACAAGAGCACCATCTAGATTAGTTCTCAACCTTTTTGAGTGTTGTATCCCCTATGAAATATGTTTTATGCCAAGTACCCCTTAACCAGTGCAAAGCATTTTGGGGTAAAAAAAAAAAAAAAAAAAAGACTTAAAACATGCCATCAGTGTCTGATTTATTAAACTTTAGATGATTTCAAATTTCATTTGTATTGGTCCACATAAAAATAATCAACCTGCTGTCTTTTGGCATATAGGAAATCTGTTATCAAAATGAAATACCTTGATTTTAAATATTTTCCAAAATATATATGCAAGAGAAAAAAAACTATATATATAGGCGTTTTATATATATATATATATATATATATATATATATATATACAGGCGTTAATAACTCCTTCACAACCAATGACGACTATAGAAATCAAAGATCCATTTCAACTTAACTGAGCAAGCAGTGAATAAGTTAACTCATTCACTGCCCACCCAATCAAAAAACTGCCAAAAATGGCTAATTAAGTTGAGTATCCCTTTCTGGGTTTGACATGCACTTGAGCTACTTCAATGCAAAAGATAGGGCGCTAAATCCATGCTTACTCGGTTTAGTGGTTCTTTAATGAAATTTGAAGGCTAATACGTGACCCGATGCCAAGATTGTTTGTCCAAGCTTACCTACGGCTTTGCAAGTGCGCCCGTCCGGTTCCAACTGATAACCGGAAGAGCAGTAGCAGCGGAAGCTTCCTTTCTCGTTGTAGCACTCCTGGCTGCAGAAGCCGGGGATGAGGCACTCGTTGATGTCATCGCATGTCTTGGAGTCGTTGAGCAGCTGGAAACCAGGCAGACATTTGCACTCGGCCCCGAACGGTCCTTGGATGCAGATGTGGCTGCAGCCGCCATTGTTCAGGATACAGTCCTCTTCATCTTTGGGAAACGACACAATAGCCAGTCACGATCAATGACTAATCCTATTCCGGATATCTCGAGAATGCCTGCGAAAACTCACTGCAGATTGGCGACTCATCAGCTCCATTGGGGCAGTCCTTCTGTCCATCGCACACTTGGTCTTGCTGTATGCACACCTGGTCAGTGGGACACATCCATTGACTGCTGGGACACTTGAAGGGCGGCGTGGGGCAGTTCTGCTCGTCGCTATTATCCCGGCAGTCGTTTTCTCCGTCGCACAACCAGTAACCCGGAATGCACATCTTGTTCGGGCACTGGAAGTAGCCGGATAAGCAGGTGACGGGCGGGCAGGAGATGTGCTCGTCGGATCCGTCCTCGCAGTCGGGGTGGCCGTCGCACTCCCAATCGTTCGGTAGGCAAAAACCGTCGGTTTGGCACTGGAACTCGTCGTCGTGGCACAAGCCTGGGCCTTGAGTTGCTGAGGAGGGGCACAGACATCATAAGACAATCTCAATGACTGCGTAGACTAATTTTGCAACGTAGCAAAGCTTACGACAGTTTCGCTCATCAGAATGGTCCCCGCAGTCAAACACGCCATCACAGTGGTAACTGTTGCTAATGCACTGGTCGCCAGTGGCACAGGCAAACTCATAGGAGGGACAGGAAAACTCTTTGTTGGGAGGAAAATGGATTAAAATGTTTTCATAGCACGAGAAAAAAATTCCAGCAGGGAATCAATTAATTGCTACCGCAATTTTCCTCATCCGAGCCGTCCAAGCAGTCCTGGTCTCCGTCGCACACGTATGTGTTGAATATGCAGCGGTGGTCGGGACACAGGAAGTAGGCGGGGCCGCAGGTTGTGATTGTGGAATCTGACAAGCAGCGGGATGATATCACAGAATTATTGGACCTTTGGGAAACGCTAGTATTTTACAAGAAAGCTTAGTAAGATTCTCCTCGAATGTGATTAATTCTCTATTTGAACCCACAAATTATAAAAAAAGATATGGGGTCAGTGAAGAGAAAACAATGATTAGCACTATTTTCACTTTTATCCCAGATTTATGCCTACTTTAAAGTCAAAATTCTGACTTGTCAGAATACTGACTTCCAAGAAGAAGAATTCTCACATTAAAGTGAGGATTCTCAAAATTGAAATGAGGAATATGACTTTATTCTAAGAATCCTGACATCTCAGAATTTTGACTTTAAAATCAACATTCTCACTTTATTCTGTTTGAATTCTGAGAGGAACAAGCTAATTCTGAATTTAAAATGAGAATTCTCACAATTCTTAGAATTCTGACTTCAATTGGTTTATAAATTCTGAGAATAAAGTGAGCATAATAACTTTAAATTGAGAATTCTCACCATTGTTGGAATGCATTCAATGGAATAGTGAGGGTTCTCACTTTATTCTCCAAAATCTTAATTCAAGTGAGAGTTCTACCTTTATTTTCAGGATTCATTAAACCAAATAAAAGGACAATTTTGACTTTAAAGTCAGAAATTTGAGAATAATGTCACGAATCTTACCTAAAGTGAGAATTGATTTGAAGTCAGACTTCTCAAATGAGGTCAGAATTCTCACTTTAAAATTAGAATTATTACTTGAAAATGAAAATTTTTGAAAATAAAATGAGAATTCTGGGACAAAAGTGAGAAATGTCACCAATTTTTTTCTTCCCCGCCCCTAATCTTGTTCTGTAAGAAAATAAATAAATAAATTTGCCCTGTATTTTTCTATTACTGATTCTTAGCTTGCCACCATTGGACTTACTGCAATTTTGTTCATCTGAACCGTCACCGCAATCATTGTCGCCGTCGCACACCCATGTCTGCGAGATGCATCTATGATTATTGCAGGTGAAGGAATTGGCGTGGCACGTGGCGGGGACATTGGTGGGACAGCCGACTTCGTCTGAGCCGTCGCCACAGTCATCCGTGCCGTCGCAGCGCCACACCGACATGATGCAGTGCTTGTTGTTGCAGGTGAAGGCAAAAGGCGAGCATGTTGCGCCTACAACACAAAAAAGCGAAGAGGTGAAATTTCAGTGTGAAACTAAAATCACCAGTTAAACTTAATTTGAATAAACTATTGAATGCATATCATGTCTAACAATTCAGTTTAACGGTTAAAAAACAACAACAACATTCTCAAGACTGAAGTGGACCATGACAAAAACATAATAAAATAAAATTAAACTGAATGATGAGAAAAACAGCAACTGTAGTTTGGAGGTTCCATACACAAAATAGTTCTTCATTATTTTTTTTTTTGTGAATCAATTTTCAAGAAAGAGGTGGATTGCCCTGTTCACTTTAAATGTAGTTACGTATTGTTGTAATTAATACATTCAATCCCAAAGACATATTTTAATGTTTTTTTAAGACGCCATTCAATCTCAGATGCTTGTGTGTGTGTGTGTGTGTGTGTGTATGACTTGATGTAATGTAATAGATTGACTTTATTACTTAAGTAACTAAATTAATTGATTAATTTAGGTACTCTAACTTGTTGCTTTAAGTACTTCAGTCGGTACTTAGGTGCTTGATGACTTTAAGCAATACAGTACCAATGTGATCAATCACTTTATGTGCTTGAATACTAAAGTAATTGAATACTTTTATACATGAATAATAAATTACTTAAGTACTTACACAAAGTAGTCGGTTAGTCCTCAAGTAATTAACTACCGGTACTTTAGGTAATAAAGTTATTTTCAGAGTCATAATAAAATACAATACTGATACCTGTATAACTAATACAGTGATCCTTTGTGAATCTTTAGCGTTACATTTATAAAAGTATTCATAAGTGAAATCTGTGAAGTTTTTATTTGTTTTTTCATATGCTATGCATCGTTTTGTTTTCTTTGTTTAATATATTGTCAGCCACATAGCATGATTGCTTAAATCATTCGTCAATATTATAGGAAAACAAGAAAAAGAAAACACTGGCATTTTTATATATATACTGCGTAAATATATATATATATATATATATATATATATATATATATATATATATATATATATATATATATATATATATATATATATATATATATATATATATATTACCAAAAAAAGAACAGGTGTGCTTGTTTTCCCCAAATTTTCAATGATTAAATATATTTTACAGCTATTTAAGAAAAAAAAATCACCACACACTTTTATCTCACATTCATCTGTTTAAACACTCTCATAGTCAAAAAAAAATGTAGAAAAAAATGTATGAAAAAAAAAAAACTATTTTGAAACAGCGATGGCGTGATAGGTGAACCGCATTATAGCATGGGAACAGTATTATAATACTTTATTAGTTTGCCAAAATGTCGATATCACGTTAGAAATTTTGTCATTCAAGAACTGAAAGACTGAGTTTAGAGACAAGTTTAGAGACGATCAAATTGGTTATAATGCATATTAGATTCTTTTTAAAAATGATCAAACAAAACTTGATATCTGCACTAATATCTTTTAATTCCTCCAGATGGTACTCTTGGTTCAAAAAGACAGTGTACTAGAAATATTTTTAAATCAAGAGGACTATCTATAGGAAAAAAAATGAATGAAGAAGCCTTACTTTTCAAAGACTAGTTCTCGGCTTTCGCATTTTGTGTCTTTTTTTCTCATCGCGTTTGATTGCTTGTATTCCTTCACCTGTAATGGTGCAGTTGGCCTCGTCGGATTTATCCACGCAGTCCAAATAGCCGTCACAGCGGTAGGAGTTGGGCTGACATCGTCCCTCGTCGCACTCAAAGGAGTAGTCCCCGCAGTTGTTGTCCGGCGGGGGGACGCTGTCGTCCTTGACGCAGTCCTGCTGATTGACCTGCAACTTCATGCCGTACGGACAGCCGCACACGCGGCTGGAGGATGGCGTCGGGAAGCAGAAGTGGCTGCAGCGCCCGTTTGGCACAGAATTGCAATGGCTACTGATACCTGCGAGGATAAAATATCGGTTTTATTTTTTTTGCCTTTTTTCATCTTTGACATTTTCCTCAAGATAGTGTGATCTTACTACTATGGAGGTCAGCTGTGTAGGCCTTAATGTTCATAATGTCGTTGAGTCCTCGTCGGATCATTAAGTTTCCTCCTCCATCCCTTTTCCTCATCTTAAATATCGCTTTTGTCCTGGTATCAGCCACATAAATGTAGTCTGCAGGGTACATAACATGTTTTACGATGTATTTTTTACTCTCTGAAGAAATAAATGGTAATGTTTTGTCAGTCGTGTAGAGAAAGAAACTGACCTAAATAAATAGTCAAAGAGTAAGGGTTTGTGATCTGGCCAATGTCGGTGAAGGTCTGCCTGTTGTTTCCTTGGATGTCAATGTGACCGATCTGATCCAAGAGGGCGTCGACCCAGTACAGGCGGTTTTGTCTGTTGAAGATACACAAAAATAGTTCTGCTTCACCCATCCCCTAAGCACTAATTGGGGATTTGTAGAATCGGAGTCACAGTTTTTATAATCCACCGTTTCTTATGTCGTAGATAGATCCTAAATTAGGCATGTGTTTGACAGTTTACCATGGTGTAGGGTTGCACAATTAATCAGTTTTAATCGCGATCACGATATTGGCTGCCACAATTAAGCTGATCCACGGCGATATTAACATTTAAAAAGTCAAGGACCTTTTTGATTACAAGTCAAATCAAGCACAATATAGAGTTGTACTACGGTGACACCGTGATAATTTTGCTCATGTTTATCACACCATCGGAATCTAATTTCGGCCTAATCCTAAACTTGCTTACTCATAGTCCAGGGCAAGTCCATTCGGCCACCCAAGCGTTGTGTTGACCAGCGGGACCGCATTGCTGCCATCAGGGAAGGCCCTCATGATGACTGCCGGACGATACCAATCAGACCAAAACAAGTAGCTGCACACATTAATAATTAGAGGACATTTGGGTTAATGTGTATGAATGGGAAGTACACTGAAATTAGATGGGGGATTTTTCACACTGACTATTTTGATGGTAAAATTGAATTCAAACAGATGGCACAGACATATTTCCATGAACATCAAATAATGACGTCTCACCCAGCACCGGGATGCATTGCAATTCCTTTCGGGCTCTTCAATCCTGTGACGATGTCTCGCTGGGACTTGTCAGTGATTCTGAAGGCTGTCACCGATCTATAGGAGCTTGAGGTCCAGAATAAAACCTTGGAGGTCCAGTCATAGGCCATGGCATTGATGGCTGAAGCCCTGTAGCCTGTCAAAATCTGTTGAACTGAAAGGGGAACAACAAATACATCAAAATACAGATAGATGCATCCGTACGTTTTTTATGACGGTTACTTACCGGTCCCATTGCGGTTAGACTTATAAATAATGCCCTTGGACCTGTCGTTGTAGAAAATGGCCTCCTCATTGCCATCAAATTCCACAGCAGAGCCGGAAAATGACTGGGCGAGCCCTGTGAGAGGAAGTGTGATGTCCTCTTGGAGAGAAATGGAGAACGGGATCCCTCGCACCGCCATGGACGTGGCCAGCAGTAAATAGTTCTTCACCTCTGTTCAACACGGAAACATTTATGAGTTTTGAGTACATTTTCCATAGTGAGCTATCAATGTCTGCTCTTAGCCTTCTTGCTTCATTGCTCTCCAGGGAGTAGGCGGAGGTTTCTACCCAAGATTACTGGTTTAGCATGTTTACCTGTCCCCATGGTTGTTTAATTAGATTTCAAACTGAATGAACACACTTCAGGGGGTTATGTGAGATTTTAACAGAGTTTCTGCAGGTATCAGCAAGTCTAATTTAAAGCCATGCTAGGAAAAATACACAGAAAAGTAGATTTTTCTTTTCAAATTGAGAGCACATAAATTGTAACATGTAGTAAGTTATATATAATACTGTAAATTGTGTTACACAGACTCCTTTGTAAGACGTTGTGTACCTTTATTTCATTTAGAATTTTGCGAATGTATTGACGCGATTTCTGGCAAACAAGCGAACGAGACAGCAGTCTGTTTAAATTTGTATTCTTTTTTTCCATCAAAAAATGCTTTGCACTGTTATTTGCAGGTACTTTGTAGGGCTGGGCTATAAATCAAATTCATTTGAATAATTTGTTAATTTAAAAATGAACAATTTGAAAATTAGCTAAATAGTGAAATTGAGATTTTGCACAAGTGGCAGAATGCTAGTTTACAAGTTATTAAATAATTGTTGTACTTAAGCAAGCTATACATAGACAAGCTATCAATACATTTTGTTGCACAATCTATGCATGTTAAATTTACTTACGATTATTGTAAAAAATGATTTAAAACTGCTTAACATTCAATGCCAGGGACGTAATTTCACGTTTTTTAAGAGTCCAGACATTCGATCCCTGATACTTTAAGAAAGCTATGTTTCTTTTAAATAAATGCTTGTTGGGTTTTCTGCTTGAATCTTTTTTTTTTTTTTAATGGGAGTGTGGGGAGTGGGAGGTGGGGGGGGGGGGGGGGGGGGGGGGGGGTGGTATCTTGCCAAACCTTAGTACTTGGCTGAAAAAATGATTTCACAGGTGGCACAAAATAACAAACAAAAAAAAATGTTGGACAACCAATGACATAGATCAACTAAGTGTATGTTTTCTCTGTGGATTATGGAACAAATAAATGACCCAGTCCAAAACTAGGTCTTTGAAAATAACTGCTTTTTATCTGGACTTTGAAGTTAACTGAGGTGCCACTCACCCTACTCATAATTACAATACAATATATATGTGATGCGTTTTTATAAAATCAAGGTTATGTCACAAAGATTAGGTTCTCTAAAAAAAGAAGATAGATAGCTAGATGGATGGATGGATGGATGGATGGATGGATGGATGGATGGATGGATGGATGGATGGATAGATAGATAGATAGATAGATAGATAGATAGATAGATAGATAGATAGATAGATAGATAGATAGATAGATAGATAGATAGATAGATAGATAGATAGATAGATAGATAGATAGATAGATAGATAGATAGATAGATAATCACTCACTGGAACAGGTCCGAAGGTCAGCATCCAGGTCGTAACCATGGCGACACTTACAGCGGTATCCCAGGCCATCATTGTCGGTGCGGTGGCTCAGGACGCAAATGTGCTGACAGCCGCCGTTGTGACGACCACAGGGGTTCATCACTGTGGGAGGACAAGAAATGAGGCTCTTTTGGATTGACGGTTTTGACGGTCTGAGGTTTTCCTTACCGAGGGGCTGCAGAACCGAGTGTGAGACAACAATATGGCCCGGTCGGTTGGCAGTACGATAGAGGACCGTCGGGCTGTTGCCGTCGAAGCGGTCGGCTCGCACCACGCCCATCTTGTTCCAATCCGTGAAGAAGACGTGGTTCTCAAAGACAGCCATCCCGAAAGGGTGCGGAGCCTGGGTCGCACCATTGAGCACAATTTTCCTAAACCGAACACAACAGAACCATCAAAAAGTGAATGCCAAACTGAAAGAATCTCAGCGTGACGCTGACCTGTCCAAGCCGTGATAGGTGACCGTTTCCACTGTGTCAAAGTGGCTGTCGGACCAGTAGACCCTTTTTGTGACAATATCGATGCTAATTGCAGTCGGCGTGCCCAGTCGGGTCTTCACCAGCTCAACGCGGTTGCTGCCGTCCATGAAGGCCCGTTCCAGCTTCATCTGTTCCTTGCTGACACCCATGTCAGTAAAGAACATGTAACTGCAAACATAGATGCAACGAATTCATGTGGATGTCCAATGAAACACATCCATTTCCAAATATCGGATTCTTTTAACTATTGGAGGCCGAGTGCCAATACCAGGAATTTTGTATCTGCCGATAACAATATCAGCTTCTCACTTGTGGCCGTTTTCGATCAGGAATTAGAAATTAGAAATCAGAAGAATAGAAAATGGACAATTTCTTGCAGTTTTAAGAAAAATTGGTAAATTGGAATCTACAGGTCTATCTTTAAAAATTAATTATGAAATGTTATGTATCAACAGGACTAGCGGTATCAGGACTAGCGGTATCAGGACTTGGTATCGGTGACGACTCGAGAATCGAAACCCTCTACTAGTAGTAGTGTGGGGAAAAAAAGGATCCATCGTATCGAACATCCATATTTGAAAAAAAAGAAAAATCAAAGTGGCAAGTTTTGCATGAAAACATTACAATATATAAAAAATGTGTTGTTGCTTTAAAACAAAATCTGTGGCTGGTCTGACAAAAACAACATTAATTATTAAAAATAAAACACAAACTTAGCTGCTACTGTACTGAAAGGATTTGATGTGTTAAAGCAAAAAATATATTATTCCATTAATTATTTCAACATCTTTATAATGAGGATGACTTATGGTCTCTTGAGGTTATAGTGTGCACTTTTTAAAAACACTGTCATTGCTCAAAAAGTAAAAATGCATTAAAATCTATTGTTATTAATTAATGACGCACCAAAGGTCCTCATATAATCATCTCAATTATTAAAAATGGAAACTTTTGGGGTGAAAATAACACACGTTGTGTTTACGTCTTGAAAAAAAAAATTAATGAACAGCATAAAAACATTGAAAAAAATATATGTATATGTACAAACATAATACCTATAGGTAGATCGGAAAGTATTAAAAAATCTGATGGGATAAAAGTCAAAATATATATATTAATTTAGAATTTGCTTGACCATTTATCAAGAATTTTAATGTTTACCAAATGCTGAGGTGCCCCAAAGGTTAAATTTGAAATATGATTTCAATAAAACAAATACATTTTAAAAAGGAAAAACTGTATTTAATGGAAATTACAGAACTAATGCAATTGAAAATAATAACAGAAAAGTCGTTATAGTGAAAAATGATGATTTTTCATTTACTTTGGCAAAATGAAACCTGACTAATTAAGTCTAAAAAGTCATTTGAATGAATATATACTATGATTGAACAGGGGTGTGTAGACTTTTTGCATACACTGTGCATTTAAAAATAATAGCCAGATTAGGATTCCAAACAATAAATATTACTTAAAATAATGAAACAAAAAGCTGTTTTAAATCAAAAGAAAAAGCCAACTGAGTGCAAAAATAAAAACTTGCCTTGGCTAAAAGCAAGTCCTTGTGAAATGATTTGAAAGGTCAACGTACCCCACAGTGGGGTCCAGGACGAGGCCATGAGGACTCTGCAGGTTCTCAGCAACCAGCGTGACCCGGTTCCCTCCGTCAAATTCGCACATGTCGATGCGCTCCACGGCGGCCTCCAACACGTACAGCTTGAAGTTGATCCAGTCCACGGCGAGGTTCTGCACATTGTGGACTGCCGCAGTCAGAATTTCCTTAATGTCTCCGCCGTTATAGTTGGCAGAATAAACCTGGTCAAGGAGGAAAAAAAAAAATGGGTATTGGGGTGATGATACTGTGCAAAATCTTTGAAAAGTCAGACAGCGGGGCTGACCTTTCCATTGTGCGTGTCACTCCAGAAGATGGTCTCGCTATGCCGATGGTAGGCCACGCCCACAACAGTATTTTTCCCCTGAGCCGCCACCAACGTTCGAACGTTTCGGCCGTGCACGTCGGCCATCATCACGTCTCCTCCGTCGGTGAAAATGAGATGCGGCATTCCATCTGGTTACACAAGTTGGACACAAGCATATATTCTTTATCTTCCGTATCGATCGCTCTTGCTCGCTTACAGTGAAAATAACGATTGAACACTGTGATTACTATTCTATTCTATTTATCCTTTATTTATATATTACGGTATTTATTCGATTTATTTTTCATATTATTAATATGCATCAATCAGAGCAGCGCTACGAATTTCGTTTGTACCTATATACAACGAAAATAAAGGCATTTCATTCTATTCTGATTTTTGTCAGTATAATGGCTTAAATGTATGTTGAAATACCATAAAGACACTAGATGCTGTAAACAGAAACGTGGTCCATCTGATATGTAATCCGAAGAATGAAAGTTGAATAATTGTAATATTGCCGTTAATTGCGGTTGATGGTGGCTGTTTTTTGTTTACCTTCATGACTACATTGTATTAGACTGCCCCTGGTGGCTAAGGCATGCACATCAGAAGGAGCAGCTCAACAAAATGAAGTGAAGTATGTAATTATGGAGCACAATCTGTATAATGCAAGGGATGGGCTGCATAGGTCTAATTCCCATCTTATTTTTCTTGCAAGGTTTCCCAAGCTTTTTTTCAATGTCAATCTCCTGTGACATATATTGAAAATGTTTGAAATATTTGTTTCAGACAGAAATTGCATCACTAATGGCATCCGTATAAAACTTAAAAAGAATAAAGGCATATGATATTTTGCAAAGGAGTAACTAACACAATTTGGCAATAAGTTGACTCATGTTCCAATAAATTTGCTCTCAATTAGAAAAGAAAAATCTACTTTTCCTGGCATGACATACTAGAATTGCTGATAGCCACAGAAACCCTGCAAAAATCTCATGTACATACTCGTAATTTGAGAGCCACTATTCTATACCAAAACATCAAAAAGCCCCGAGGACAGGCAAACATGCTAAAACAGAACTCAAAGGTCAGAGGCATAAAACATTTAGGACGGCAACTAAGCAACTAAGCAGGAAGGTAAGGACAGACAGTGTCAGAAAAACAAAATAAAGGTATATACTGTTTTGCAAATGAGTCATTACAACATAATTTAGCAATAAGTTGCTTCAGTTGTTCCAATTAATTTGCTTGTAATTAGAAAAGACGAATGTGCTATTCCTGTCATCAAAAAAGCATTACATTTTATTTGTTGATTTGTGCAGAAACACTGTTACAATGTCACGATTCTCCAAGGGTACTTGGATTGTGAAGCCTGCTGATACCAGCCACTGATAGTCAAGGCAAGAAATCTCTGATCTGATATCCAGTAGTTCTTGGTAGTTTTTTGGGTGAACTGCGTTTTGTCTAACACATCAGTGAATCATCTACATCAACATGTTTTAAAATTTCATATATCAAAAGGACTAAGGGTAATGGCGTAAGAAAAAGTGGATTCAAACACCACCACTCTTTAAATTCTATTTATGTTATTACTCTATGTTTTATAAGGTACAATGCCACAGAGTGATAATCTTATTAAATAATTTATTAAACAATTACGTTGTATTTGTTTGAAATGTAAAATTTCACATATCCTGAGACCCAGCCAATTCATTTGTGTCCAATGTTGTGGTTTCTCTCAGCAAGACAGAAAAGTGGCGTGCACCCAACTAAACACATGAGAAAGGCCAAGATGTCCTCTGGTGGCCACACAAGGACTTAGTAGGATAGCTCCAATGAGTCCAAAGAAATAGACCAAAACCTAATGTCCACTTGCTGGGTCTCAGGAGGCTATGCAGAAGTTACTACCTGAAAGATTGGCTTTGCAGATGTGCTCCTGCTCCAGGATGTATCCATTGGCACAGCTGCAACGGTGCGCCCCGGGCCGGTTTTCGCATAGTTGGTCACATATTCCCCAGATTTGACAGTCATTGTAGTCTGCATGCACAGAAGTCAAATCAAATGTCATTTCTCCAACTGTCAAACAATTTTCTAGATCATTCCATCGTACCTACGCAGGAGCGACTATCGTTGCCTACAATGAAGCCATCCGGGCAGTAGCAAGCGCCACCCTCTGGCGACACATGGCAGAGATACTCGCAGCTTAAGGCTGAGCAGCGATCCAGGCCTGCGGGCGATGTCAATAAAAGTCCAGTTTACTGACACATCCTGTTAAATGGCTCTAATCATCTGCTGAGGTGTCATTATAATTCTATCATGCGCCACATTTGAAGGCAATGAACAAGCTCCGACCTAGAGAAAGGTTAATGTTAAACCAAGCGTTTGTAAAGTTGCGAGCCATTATATCAAAACATCAGCAGCTACCGTCTGAGAAACGTTTATGGGGGACCTATAAAATGTAGATAACCCTTGGACCTTCAATTTAGCGCCCTATGAAAGTTAGGGACATTCTACTGTGGACATTCCTTCTATCTTGGTCCTGTGATGCACGAAACTTCAAATCTTACTGCAGGTTTTCCCAACGGTGGAGTTGCTCTCATCTGTTCCTCCGGGACAGTCGGCTTTCTCATCGCATACCTTTCCCACCGGGATGCAAACTGTGGAGCCCGGGCAGCCCCACTCCCCAGGGTAGCAACCACGGGAGTTGCTGTCTACAAGAAACATTGATCTTTGTTAAGCAACACAGGCTAAAATAAAAGACTTGGCAGCTCAACATCGAAATTACAGAAACTATTAATTACATTGCATTTTACAAAGATAAACAGTATGTCAGAAAATCAAGGTTGAAATATTGGTCTGTATTTTTCCAATTAATTTCTTTCACTCCATACTTCCGGGAAATCCAATTTTGGGAAAAACTCAAAACACATTTCTGTAGTGTAATATTCAATTTAATTCAGTTTCATGCTTCAAAATTAAGAATTTAATAGAAAACGGCGTGAAAAATGCACCAAGACTGCTTTGATGTCTTCGACATTGGTTCTTGGTTTTTCATCCTTTTCTCGCTCGCTTCCTTGGAAAATGTGTGGTTTTAAACTGTATATTCATTACACAACTCTAAATGTTTCCATACTACTTAATCTGTGCAAATGATATCATTAGTATCAGTATATATAACAACATAATTCAAAGAATATCAGTAGACAGTTCGTAAAGCTTTTCTGACTTTTCTATTGACTAGTTTTCAACAACAGGTTATAATGATGTCCTGAAATTGTGATTTTTGTTTTAATGTGCAAACTCAAGATTTTTGAAAAAAACAATTCTGCTTACCACATCCTTTTTCATCACCGTTGTCCCCGCAGTCATTGAACTTGTCACACACCCAGTACTGAGGAATACAACGGCCATTCGTACACGTGAACTCATCGCCACTACAGCTCTGATACGCTGCAGAAAAAAATAAAAACAAAATAATAATAAAAAACAGGCTGGGGTCACACAAATTTTTCCGAAGCAACTTGAGCCTCCAACGAGAGTTCGCTTGGCCTTACTGCAGCCTTGCTCGTCACTATTGTCCCCGCAGTCATTCCAGTGGTCGCACATGAAGAAATTTGGGATGCAGATGCCATTGTTGCATTGAAATTCGTGGATGGAGCAATGATTGACGGCTGAAAAGCAAACAGAATGATTAATGACAAGTTCGAATTGCATTGAATCATGTTGAAAGTTTTTACCAATAATTTAAAAATATTGAAAATGTTTGTTTGTAAAGAGTACGTGTTTTTTTACAGTACAGTCCATCAATTTCTCAACATTTTTTATCTTGCAGATTAGGTCACACGTTCGTCACCAGTGGTTATGTTCTTGAGTAAAATGGTGGTTTGTGAACCCCGTACCAGTGTACAAACTATAACTCTATTTTTTAACTATGAAAATGAAAACATGAACGCTTTTTAAAAACATCTATTATGGCCGCTGTGTCTTCCTTGCTTGTCAATATTTTGTAAGCTATCATTTCGTAACGACCACTACCGCCACCTACAGGACATAATTACAGTTCTATGTAGACAATACTAGCTACTGGTGCGGACAACTGATTCATTTGACTATGGAGATCGGTGCTTTCCTAGATGTTCTTGTTGTAATTAGTATAAAGTTCTTTACTCACTGCAATTATATTCGTCTGAACCATCCCTGCAGTCAAGGAGTCCGTTGCAATGCTGTGAGTTGTCGTAACAAGCCCCATTGGCGCACGTCTTCTCGGTGCACTGTGGGTAGTCTGGGAAAAACATTAAAACCGTAAAAAAAAGGGACGATAAGCAATTTTTATCCCAAATTGATCTTACTGCAATTATTTTCATCAGAACTGTCAACACAGTCCTTCACATGGTCACATTTGTATTTGCCAGGGATGCACTGGCCCTCCTTGCAAGTGAATTGGTCCGGGCTGCAGGTTCGACCGCCTGTTGGGGAAAAAGAAAAAAAAATCAAACTGGGATTTTAGATAAACAAAAATCGGGTCATCCTGTATTTCTCCATACCACATTCTCTTTCTTCGTCAGAACCGTCATTGCAGTCTTTCTCCCCATCACAAACGAACTGAAGTGGGATGCATTCACCGCTTGTCACGCATTTAAACTGCTGTGAGCTACACGATGGAGTAGCTGTCAACGCAAGCATCGATTACATGAAAAATAAGTGCTAAAAAATGGATTCCCATTCAGACATATATACTCACGGCAGTTGAGTTCATCCGAATCGTCCGTGCAGTCTTTGACACCATCGCACTTCCAGGCGATGTCTATGCATTGTCCACTGGTGCACTGAAACTCCCCACTTCCACAACTCTCTGTCGGAGAACACACAAAGCGTGTTTTGTTTTATTTATTTATTTATTTATTTTTACGTAGGACATTACACACACAAAGATATGAATGAAACATCATGAATGACTGACCAACAATTTAAGGCCAAGTAAAAAAGGGAGACAGAAAAAAAAGTAAAGTTATAGTTTGGTTGTATTTTCATTTGAAGTGCAATATAATTGCTTTTTTCTTAAAAAAATCTTTTGTTTAAAGGCTTTATTTTTATGTAAAATACATTTTAATGTACCATTTGTGACATTTAAGCACAGTTAATACTCAAATCATGTATACCATTTACAATTAGCGTAGTTTAGCTGTAAATAACTTTTAAGTTCAATAAATTAGTATTAGTTAATACTTGATAACACTATCCAAATATTTCTTTAGGTATTTAAATAAACAGGTAGAGGTTTGAGTGGGGTAAACAATTAAGAGTCCGCTACTTGATTTGGTTGAGTGAAATTATAGGCAGGTGTTAACAGTAAATCATTTAAATAAAACTATAATACATAAAATGTAATAAATAAATAAATTGTGCCTGAAATTGAAATGTCCAAATGCATTAGAATGCCCTTCAGGTCACGCGTGCATCATGACAACATAATAACAATAGTCATCATCATCATCATCATCATAATACAAGTCTCAGGTAATTAGGATTCCAACGATTTATTTAAGGAGCAATGTTAATCTTGACGTCCAAAAGAATGACTCAGGGTAATGTTGAAATTGCATTAAATTTTCACGATGGCCTAGAATGATGTGAAATATTAAATGCTGTTTAGAAATTAAAATTCTTGCCTCATTTTTGATGCACAATTTGCTCCACCAGGCCACTGAACAGTATAGTTGTTGTTAATACCGTGGTACCTGAGGTTTTAAGGGTTTTTGGGAGTGGTATTCATATAAAATGATCAAGAACCACAAATTAATTCCAAAGAACCAAACAAGTTAAGGTCAATGATTCGCTTTGGATTTCCTCTCAATTTTGGACCACGGGGTTTTGTTTATGGTGAAAATGTTTACAACGGCAGTTTATGGCTGTTTCTCTCTCAAAACATGTGATTTTAGTAGTTAATTCTTCAGAGTGAATGATCAGTCTGTCTTTATAGTCAGACTGAATCAGCAAATCGTAAATGTAATATGTGTACTTTGGATCTGTCAACCATATGAGCTTGTAACCGCACTTATGTGAAAAAAACATGCAAGTGTATATAAAGGTGAAAATGTCAAATTTGCAACAAGGTTCATGTCACATTTCAGCTGGATTATGCTCATAAACTTTATTATTGAGTCAGCCAGCTCTTCTTCATTTACCTCCAACTGGGTCAAAATTCCATTCTAGTGATGGGAAAATGAAGCTTCATGAAGCACCTGTTTTTTGTTTTTTTTTAAACTGCTCTAGATGATGCACTTGGTTGAAAAAAAAACACCAATGCAGTGGAAATGAGTTTAATTCCTCCTGCCTCCCCGAACTAAGAGGATTCAAAAAATATAACGTGTGCTTCATGAAGCTTCGTTTGTCCATCACTATTCTGTTTTGTTCAAATGGAACATGCAATGCGTAGCACAGAACTCCAGTTATGGCCTCAGTCCACTAGCTGTCTGAGTATTTTATCATCCTCCTTAGAGCCAGCCTACTCATTTGTGTCTTCTGTGGTGTCCATGTTGTCTCAGCAAGACAGGAAAATGACTTGCATCAGAGCCAAACTCAGGAGGCATCATTAGAAAAGTCAAGGTGTTCTCTACCATGCACACTAGGACTTTGTACCTGAAATGTTATAAGATAGAAACAAGAAACAAATGTCCACTACAGTGGACACAAATGAATAGGCTGGGTCTCAGGAAGATATGATCTTTAGAGAATAGCTCCATACAAACACAGCAGTTCAAAAATTTGCGGTCACTTTTATACAAATCCTCCTGAGACCCATCCTATTCGTTTGTGTTCACTTCTGTGTCCATTTGGTCTCAGCAAGACAGCAAAATGAATTGCATCCCAGCCAAACACTTGACATTATCATTAAAAAAAAAAAGTCCAGGATGTCTTCAGCTAAGCACAATCGAATTTAGGACTAATGTCCACTTAAAAAAATAGACTGAGTCTGGAGAATATGGTGAATTTTTTATGGTGAAGTCTTTTATTCATTTTTCATGTCCATAAATGTCCTTAAAAACTATGCTTTGACATGGATGGTTGAATTTTATATCATAAGCCATTCAAGTGGTTGTGAGATGATCCAATTTTAACATCAATTGTGTGTACACACAAACACACTTGCAGTTTTGAACTAAAACATCTTCAAAATCATTCCTAATACAATTACTAATTATAAATGAAATCATTCATAGATGAACGTAAACATTTTTAGTTTTAATCCAATGATCATTAAAACATTGTTAAAATTGTTAAAAACGTAAACTTCATGTAAAGTTTAGCACTTGAGCACTTAAATACAACTCTTTTGTTAATGTTTTAATATTTTACATATTATATTCGAAAATAAAATACAATCAAAGATCCATCTCTTACTTGTTGCGTGAATCCCTTGAAAGAGCAGAAGAAGCAACAGAAGTTGAAGACCCGAAAGGTCCATCACTGATGAATACTTAGATCTTCCCTCTTTATTCGTTTGACTTAAAATTGGACTTCTACAGAAAAGCAAATCATGTTAACCGAGGTAGAAAGATGGAGATGTACTGTGAAGCGCAAGGAGAGGCAGACCAATAACAATCTTTTGGGGGAGTAAAGCCTTTTTTTATGGCTTGCCGGGTTGACATAAACTTGATCGAAGATGAACTTTTACCTGTTGGCATGTTGTCTGCATCAGCACTTTTGAGTGTTAACAAGTGAAACAATAAAAATTAATGGGAGTTGTTTGAACAATAATGCTACATTAAGCTAGCAGAATCTTGCATTGGAAAAACATTATTGATTCAAATTAATGACTTAAAAAAAGGATGCAATTGCTCTGGTACACATACCTTGGTCACCAGGGGGCAGTATAATGCATTCATAACAAAAACAAAAGTATTGTTATATTGCCTGCCTGCATGAGTTGTTCCACCATTTGTGTTAAATTGTCTATTTGTTACACAACATGCAAACCATACACACACACACACACACTATCTATCTATCTATCTATCTATCTATCTATCTATCTATCTATCTATCTATCTATCTATCTATCTATCTATCTATATATATATCTATATATATATATATATATATATATATATATATATATATCCACAGATAAAATTACAAAAGAATTACAAAAGAATGACTTTAGTGTGGAGCTCTATTATTTAGATTTAAATGTAATTAGGAGGGAATGACTTTAGTGTGGAGCTCTTTTATTTAGATATAAATTTAATTAGGAGGGAATGACTTTTGTGTGGTTTTGTTTTATACAACATGTTACAACATCCTCAGTAAAATTCCTTTAGGTGGGACTCGTAAAATTCCATTTATAGGCAAACTATTGAGTTATCGCACCTTTCCTGTGAGTTTTATAGCATATGACCTCTTTTAAGGCACCAAAGCACAAAGGTATATGGCTTACATTTCTTTTTCTTCTCCCTCTTTCACCCATTAATCAATTTTCAGCAATGCTTATCACGGTGTGTCTGAGCCAAAATTGAAGAAAAACAAACATGGCATAAAATAATTTGCATTTTTAAAAGTGTACATATTAGGACATTTAGATAGTATTCAGTAAAAGTCATCCTTTTGTAACGTGTGTCGTCCACAAAAAAATGACGTGATGGTTGTTATCGGGAGTTATGCATTACAAAAGTAATGTAATTACTGTAATGCTTTACTTTTTGCATTACGCACAAAAATCGAGGAATATTTTACCCGATACAAATAACAGTAAATCGTGTTACAATGCATTATAAAATATAGACACCGCAACCGCAAAACGCTCCCAAACCCTATAAATTGACAGTACTAATTAAAGCAGTTGATAACATGTAGGCAGTTCATTTGGTTGCCTTAGGACGGCGCTAATGTATTGTTGGAATGCAGAGCGCTTTATCGGTCGTTTTTGTACGTTTTATATCACATATACATTGAGTAATTCAGTAGTAGTATAATGCCTTACATTTCAAATACAGAAATATATTAACGTAATTACTTTGGAATGACAGTAATAAATAATAAATACTGCATTACAGGTAACAATACGATCTTTTTTTTTTGATAAGTCACCGTTAGATAGTGTCATGGTGCAATTATTGTTACGTCCAATAAAAGTTCAGACGAAACTGAGTACATTTTTAATTTTGCGAAATTTAAATGCTGTGCTAATTATGAACCCGCATTATGTTGCGGTGTTTTAAAATTTGGAGTAGTCTTTGAACAATTGATGTTGATTATTTTTGGATTAAAGTGATATGTTGGTCGTGAAAAAAACAAACAAAAAAACTTACCGTCACATTTTCAAGTTATATCTTTAGAACACTGGCGCCCTTCTGTGTCTAAATAAATAAATAAACAAATAACTAAATAAATAAACTGCTTCCACAAGCGAAAAGTTAGTGCTAAAATACACACTTTGGTTTGATTTACATGGAAAAATGTCACGAAAGACTGAACATGTGTTTTTTTTTTAAACCATTATTAAAAAAGACAATGGTCATCAAAAACAAAATGTAAAGTGTGTGATGCATGTTTTATTTACGGTATCTCCCTCAAGCAAACTTCAGCCACGACATAATATGATAGAACAGTTCATTTTCTTTCCCGTGTGTCCCAAATTAATTCTTAAAAACTTTAAATAATATAAATGGCAGATAATTATGACCTTAAGATGCATTTAAATATCAAAATGGGTGCAGATAATGATAATGAAGTTGAGAGACAGCTGTATAAGTGTTCACTTAAAAAAAAAAAAAAAACGATAAAGAACAGACGGTACATAAAGATTAGCATTCAGAGCATGCCTCATACATATATGTGTGCATGCAATTTTTAAATGCACAAAATTGAAACATAAAACATGGAAGACATAACGAGGACAGAGAGCATTTCAAATCTTGAATGCTAGAGAAGCTCGACTGGTGTTCCCCCTGGCACCATGTTTAGCACCCTAACATATTTCCTCCACTGCAAAATCCCTCGACAGTTTTTGGGAAAAATGACTCCTCAGTAGTTGAACGGCCTTTCATTGTCATGTGAATAGCTCGGGTTGTTTCGAGCGTAAGGATTGGTCTGAGCTCGATCCTGGGCATACGGGTTGTTAGAGGATCTGGATTCTGAGTAGGGGTTGCTCAGGGGTCGACTTTGGGCGTATGGGTTGTTCTGGTTGCGAGGCCGTGAGTACGGACTGTCGTTTATGTCTTCTGCCGTGTCATTGAGCCACTGTAATTAAAAAATAATACGTTATTTTTGGTGTTTATTTCTTGCTCAGATTTTTAAAAATCATTTGAATACTTACAGAACTTTTCCCCTGAGCCACTGAGCTATGGCGGCTAGTGGTCGGCGTCATCTCCAGGTTGCTCCCGCTGTCCCAAGCATTGGCGGCTGTGGCCCGTGGGATCCTAGGAACCCCTCCATTGGGGAAGGGTTTGACACCTTTCGTCGGTTCAATCACAACCAGAGGCTCCTGGTGATTGGTTGGCAGGGTTGTAACCAAGGGATCCTTATCGGAAAATTGGATCGTGTCGGGATTCCTGGTGTCTGACTTGCTTTTTTTTTTCTTGGAAGATTTCTTTGGGGATCTAAGAGGATAATTAGAGGGATTAGGCAAAATTATGGAAAGGAAACAATAAATGCCAAAAGATAATTTTACACATATAAGTGATCGAGGGATCAGTTGTGTTTATTGTTGGAGGTTCACCCCTTTTCAGTATTTCGTGATGATATTGCAATATACCAGATAAACAGTTCCATCGTCCATTGGTTCTTAAACGGGGGTATTAGGCCTACGTTAAAGAATTTCAGTGAAATTTAACAGGATTTCTGTACGTATCAACAAATATATTTTATATGAATGGTGTCTTTTTCTTTTCAAATTAAGAGCCAATTAATTGGACCATGAAGCCACATTGCTGAATTGTGTCATAGTGCCTCCTTTGCAGATTGTTTTATGCATTTATTTTGTCAACATGCGAGAAAAAAAAGTGAGATTTTAAACACGGTTTTTGTAGGTAGCAAATTTAATTGAATGTTTTTTTTTGTAATGGAACTTGTAACAAATGTAATAGCTTTTCCAACTGTATGTACAGTACACATGGTTAGCCACGGAGCATATATATATATATATATATATATATATATATATATTTTGGAAAACAACTAAAAAAAAAAAAAATTGAATCGCAAACATTGGTATTTTTATTGGCCCTTTTAACTCTTTTGCTTACTTGTTCACAAATCTGGTTAAGTATTTTATTGATTTTTTGGACACGATGGACTACAAATCCAGTGTGTGTTCTAAAAATGAGATTTTTCCAAGAATATTGAAATATGACCTACGCAATTTAACGCCGTAAAATTTAAATTAAATATAAACACACACACACACATAAACACGCACACAAACACAATATATATTGCACATTTACCAAAATAGCGACACACTTTTCCGGCAGGGGATACTTGGCTGAGAAAAACTCATTTTTTCTCATATTTCATAAGGGGTGCATCATTGAAAAAGAAAAAGGTTGAGAACCACTGCTTTTGCCTACCGGGGTTGATTTATGGAAGAAAAAAAAAACGCTCACCTGGTAGACGTGACGATTAGAATGATGAGTGTGATGAGCAGCAGTCCCCCTAACACGGAACCAACGACCACCAAGGCAAGCTTCCATGCTAACGACAACAAAAGCAGAATTTTGGTTTCAATTTGATGGCATTTTAGGTTCCTTTATCCAGACACTTTATCCAACAGATACAACAGGGAGTGAGAGTTATTGGGTTTTTACTCACATTCGGCGCAGTTAAATCCAGAGTAACCAAATGGACAGCTGGGAAAAAAAGAAGAGCATGTTATTCAAATGTAAACATTTTAGAGCATTTTATACCGATGAAAGCACCTACTTCTTACATTCCCGATCTCCATTGGGGATCTGACCACTCGGACAAGCTGCAGAAGAAAAATATTTTAATAAATGGCCATATAAATAAATTAAATGAAAATTGTAACGGCGATGTGACTGTGAATGAAACCATGGGTGAATAAACTGCTTGAAAGCATCCTGTTTTTTTCATGTTGCTGCCATCCTTTTTTTCTGCACTTACCAACACACGCTCTCTGGCTGTAGTTTGTCATAATGTAATCCTTCAAACAGCTGCAAGCGAAATCTCCGCTGTCTCCTGCTGAGCATGTTGTGGTTTTGTCATCACAGGGTTTCTTAGAACACAGACTAGAGTCTGGTAGAAGTTGGAAGAAAATGGAAAATAAAAACAGTGCTAGTCAGAACACGTTGGTGCAACTGTTACACATTTGCAAAATATATTAGATTAGATTAACAGACAGATTAGATAAATAGATAGGCTATATTGAAAGGCGGGTTTCAAAGTAAGGTCCTGAAAAAGTTAGGTAATTCTAAGTAGTTACTACTTGGTAAATAGGTTGCTGAGTAGCCACTAGCTTGCTAGATAAGTTACTGAGTAGCTACTAGTTTGCTAGATAGCGTGCTATGTAGCTAGTAGTTTGCACCATTGGTTGCTATGTAGCTACTAGCTTTCAAGAAAGGTTGCTATGTTGCTACTAGGTTGATGGGTAGAAGTTGCAAGGTGGCTATCTTGCTATATAGCTAGGTAGCCAAGTAGCTAGCTTGCTAGATAGTCAGGTGGCTATGTACCTAGCTGGCTAGACAGATAGGTTTCCAGGTAGCTAGCTTGCTAGATAGTTAGGTGGCCATGTACCTAGCTCGCAAGACAGATAGGTTTCCAGGTAGCTAGCTGACTAGATAGATAGGTTGTCAGGTAGCTAGCTGGCAAGACAAAGGTTTCCAGGTAGCTAGCTGGCTAGACATATAGGTTTCCAGGTAGCTAGCTGGCTAGATAGATAGATTGCAAGATAGCTTGCTTGGTTGCTTGATAGATAGATTGTCAGATAGCTAGCTGGCTAGACAGATATGTTTCCAAATATTTAGCTTGCTAGACAGATATGTTTCCAAATAGCTAGCTTGCTAGACAGATATGTTTCCAAATAGCTAGCTTGCTAGACAGATATGTTTCCAAATAGCTAGCTTGCTAGATCGACATGATTGCCAGGTAGCTAGCTCTCTAGATAGGATGCCAGGGAGCTCACTTGCCAGACAGGTTGCTTGGTAGCTACTAGCTTGCTATATTGCCAGGTAGGTTCCTAGCAACCTAGCCAGATAACTAGACGCTGTATCTAGCTAGCGAAGTAGCATAATAGCAAAGTAGTTTAAGTTAGTTAATAGCCAAGTAGCAAAGTACATTAGGTTAGGTTAGGGTAGGGTAGGTAAAGAGAATGGATACACAGTGAATATCTGAATAAAGCTTTTTAAGGAATTGCAGTAAGCATACTTGTGAAAGTTGAATTTGCTAGAGGGCAGGCATCACATTGAGATGCGTTGACTAGGGCCTTCACAACGTCCTGTGTTGTGACTTGAGCTGATGTCTGGAAGACCATCTCCACAGAAGCACTGAGACCAGGCCTGCCTTGTACTTTTAGACTTCCAATTTTGCTATTGGATAAAGTTAATAATTTTAGAAGCACGAAACCACACAGTGAAGTGATTTCTTTGACTCACTTGAGTTCCAGCACAAAAGAGCGAGAGTATCCAGAAATGGCATCGAAAGCGAAATCAATCTGTGTGGCAAAAGGAGAATACATTAAAAAAAAAAAAAGACATAAAAACATTTCCATGTTTTACCTGGTCAGTAATTTGTTTCGCAGCTCGTTGAAATGTGGGAGATGTTTTGTTCTTCATTTCCTCTTCAAATGCTAACCCAGGCACTTGCAATTGTCCAGGGAAGACTTTGGCTGAAAACATAATTTAAATAGTTAATTAAAATAATTTAACAAATTCTGCATTTCTTGGTATTACTCCTTGCTTCATTTACTGGCAGCTTAGTCAAAATTGATTTTTTGACTTATGTATGCTCAAGCCTTGACCACAAAAATGTATCTTTGGCATCAAAAGCCATCACTGACAGCGAAGTACATACACAAATTATTTTTACTTCCACCACCGTTACTCACCAGTCTCACAAAGCTGGCTGTCCTCGTTGAAATATTCACCGGCCATACAAATGCAGACGCGGGTATTATTGGCACGAGGCTCACAATCACTCCTGTCAGGACATGGTTGTAGATTGCAGATATCTAGAGTAAAAAAAATACAATAAAAAACAATAAAATAAGACTTACTTGAAGTACATGTTGAAATACTATTAGAGTGGATACAGTACTGGTTGAAGTACCTGGTAGCTCTGTGGGCACAGGACCTGTTGGTGGACTGACAGAATCAGTTGAGTTTGTAGAATTGTCATGCGTAGGTGTTGTTGGGTTTGATGGGTTGGTCGGATTGACTGGTGGGTTAGTTGGGTTGACTGGCCCAGCTGTGGTTGGGTTTGGTGGATTAACAGGCCCAGCTGTGGTTGGATTTGGAGGGTTGACCGGCCCAACTGTGGTTGGGTTTGGTGGGTCAACAGGCCCAGCTGTGGTTGGGTTTGGAGGGTTGACCGGCCCAACTGTGGTTGGGTTTGGTGGGTTAACAGGCCCAGCTGTGGTTGGGTTTGGTGGATTAACAGGCCCAGCTGTGGTTGGGTTTGGAGGGTTGACCGGCCCAGCTGTGGTTGGGTTTGGTGGGTTGACCGGCCCAGCTGTGGTTGGGTTTGGAGGGTTTACTGGTCCAGCTGTGGTTGGGTTTGGTGGGTAGACTGGCCCAGCTGTGGTTGGGTTTGGTGGATTAACAGGCCCAGCTGTGGTTGGGTTTGGAGGGTTGACCGGCCTAGCTGTGGTTGGGTTTGGAGGGTTGACCGGCCCAACTGTGGTTGGGTTTGGTGGGTTAACAGGCCCAGCTGTGGTTGGGTTTGGAGGGTTGACCGGCCCAACTGTGGTTGGGTTTGGTGGATTAACAGGCCCAGCTGTGGTTGGGTTTGGAGGGTTGACCGGCCCAGCTGTGGTTGGATTTGGAGGGTTGACTGGCCCAGCTGTGGTCGGTCCTGGTGGGTTGATCGGATTTACTGTGTTAGGTACAACTAGCTCAACTGCATCTGCAACAAAAGAGGCAACAAAAAAACATTAGAGATTGTGATGCGTTTCCTTCCACAATTAATCTAAAATAATCTTTTAAAGGTTTGCCTTCATCTGAACCCAAACATTTATGCAACACATTTTTGGTTGTTCTGTGTTAAAATAAAGCACGTGACACCGGGGAGGACAAATTTAAAATATGCACATAAGCACTTAGCTCATGCTTTGTGAGGTTCGGGTTTTGGCACACTGTCCCCGGTGGTATAAATTGTAATGATGCCTCAAAATATGGGCTTTTCATCTATCCATTTTCTATTGCCACTTTTCTGCATATCTACTAGGGTTGCTGGCTTACTGGTGCCTATCCCAGCTGTCTTTGGGCAGTAGGTGGGGGACACCTTGGACGTTGCCAGCCAATCGCAGGGCTCACAGAGACAACCATCCACATTCCACACACCAAATATTCATAATTTTCCTTCAGTCACCTTCAAGATACGAGCAAAGGACTACATATATACGATAAGGATCACAAAATCCAGTTAAAGAGTGAAAACATGCTCTTTTTCCAAGATCATTGAGGCTTTAGGGCAAATCAAGCCACCCAGTAAAGCAAACAATGTCTGGAAACGAGCCTTCAGAAAAAGGGAGCATTTAACAGATGGGTCATAAGGTAGTATCTGATTGCTGTTATCAACATACTGGTCAAATATTTACACAGTGTGCACTTATACCAAGTTTTTGTAAAGGGTACATTGGTAAAAAATAAATAAATAAAAAATAAAATAAAAACTTGAATGCCAAGGTAAACAACTATTGTATTTTAGCTTTTCACTTTTGAGAAACATAAAATATTGAGAAATTTGCTTTGGATTTGAAAAAAATCTGCCTTACATAACGCCAATAATGCCATATGAAAATAATGAAGAAATGAATAATGTTACTTACAGGCAGCAAAGAGGCAACAGACAAGGGCAAGTTTCAATTTTGGTGCCATGCTGAAAAAAACAAAACGATATTTTGTAGAAAAACTAAAGAAGGATTCGCAGAGAGTCCGAAGTCGAAGAGGCTTCAGCGCCCTCTCACCTTAGATGATGACGACTTGGCTATTGGACTCACTTTTTAATCAGTAGCCACTCCTTCAAGGAGGCTGGAAACGTGTTCTCTTGCTGTGAGAGGTAACTTCCTGGATGAACCACTTGTTCGTGGCCATATATTCGACATTTGTTTTATTGTGTTAGTAAACAAAATGAGCGCGCACATCAGCATTCAAAGGAGAGTCATATATATATATATATATATATATATATATATATATATATATATATATATATATATATATATATATATATATATATATATATATATATACATCAGCATTCAAAGGAGAGTCATATATATATATATATATATATATATATATATATATATATATATATATATATGTTTACACATTTGTTATTATATACACCATATTATGTGTGCATGTGTGTGAATGTATAGTATGTACGCTATATACGCTATATACGCTATATATATATATATATATATATATATATATATATATATATATATATATATATATATATATATATATATGTATACACCATATTATGTGTGCATGTGTGTGAATGTATAGTATGTACGCTATATATATATATATATATATATATATATATATATATATATATATATATATATATATATAAGTATATATTAGTAAAGAAACAGATATAGACTCACATAATACACTCACACTGATAAGTTGCGTGTATATACAGCGTACATACTATATATTCACACACATGCACACATATAATATGTGCAAATGAGTAAACATTTGATATATATACACACAATACATATATAATGCATATATATATATATATATATATTTATATAAAATTGTTTATGTGTGTACACGCACACAAGTACAGTATATACATACAGAACATACAGAAACACACACACACGACTTATCAGTACATTTTGATGTGTGATTCACTGTGTAATGATTTGTTGAGGCAGGTTACATCAAATAAAAACTGGTTTTTATTTTTTTTTTGTTTTTTATTAATTCATTATTGATTTTCGCAGTATAACATCGAACAAAGATGATCTCAACTGCTTAGCTAGCTGCAGTAAAACTAGCACTGGTCGCAACACTGACACTATTTTTGTCTACCCATCTTAACCGTTGTTTAAATTGTGTTTTAGCATTAAGCTAACTATAAAATAAGAGTTCACTAATCGCATTAAATTATATTAGATCAAGGGGGTTTAAGTGTTCTTTAACAAACATTGGTTGAAGCAAGGTTGGCCGAGTAAATAAGGAAGTTAGGACCGACAAAATCATACAATTAACATTTATTTATTTACGATATTGACATACTTAGTAATGTGTCAATGCTATATATAGTAGCAGCCAACTTCCAACTTAGTTCCTCAATATACAGAAACAAAAGACTTTTAAAAAGCTACATTTTTAAAAATGAATAAAAGTAAAACCTAAGGACAGCCTTGTCAAATGAGACGGGGGGTCAAGGGGTGCTTTCCGTTCTTTTGTCTTTTTATGAGTTTACAACAGTCCGTCTCATTTTCATGAAACGCCGAGACAACAACCTCTACAAACATGTTTGACAACGCTTGATGGAAGTTACAAGAATACCTGCTAGTACCCAAGTAGGGACAAAGGCGCACAAAGTGACCTTTGAGCCCTCAACGTCACAGCGCACTATTCCTCCTTGCTTCTAAAAATAAACTAATAAGTCTGACGGGTAGAGTTCGTTCCATACAAAAGCTGAAACGATAAACGTCAAATTTGCTCAATAAAAGTTAATCAGAACCCAGCAGACATCCCATAATTTCACATTTTAATGGCGTTATCTCAAAGTTGACTTTGATCCCGGATGGGTTTGTGAGGCAACGCATACCTGAGCTCGAGTTCGACGTCATCGGAAGGTGCAGGTGGAGAATATATGACATAAAAACTTCCCCTATATACTAAATACTAGATTAAAAATTGGTAAGATTCAAATAAGTGCTGAGTTATTCAAAAGACAAATCACTTTATCAGCAAGAGAACAGATTAAAAGACGATCTTGGGGGTGTACAGGGTTTGTTTTATTATTTGCTAGACTCATTTTAGATTAACCAAAATTAGAGCAGCGAAGCATACGAAACGTATTTAATCAATACAGCGGTGAAAACTTTATACTGTGTCTATATTTATTTGATACATTATTTTCCATGTGAAACTAATAGCTTAGAATTTTTCCCACTAGCTGTCAACTGAAATGACATCACACGAAACGACTGCTCATGGCTCATCATGCATATATACTGTAACTACTTAACCCAGAAAAAGGGTGAGTTGCGATTAGTTCATTACTTTGAGCACATCACTTTCAGTTGACAGCAAGTGAATGTTTCTAAAGGTATCCGTAAATCAATTTCGTTAGCAGAATAATTATACACAAAATAACTTTTTACTGCTGAAAATGCAAAATAATATGCCTTAAATGGAGAGTGCGGGTGGTGGTATGCAAGGTGTGCAGAGATTAAAGAACGGGATGGCTGGATTGATGAATGAATGGCCGACTCATTTGAGTCCACTGTAGTGGACATTGGTGTTTGATGTCTGTCTTTTGACGACTTCACGCTAAGCTACTAAGTCCTAGTGTCCTTATTTAAGGACATTTCAGTACTTTCCATTGAACTCTTGGGTTTGGGAGGGATCCAATTCAATTTGCTGTCATTCCGAGACAAAAGGGACACAACAGTGGACACAAATGAGGTCTCAGAAGGATATATAAAGTAGCTGGCACTGGGATAGTTTATTCATCAAAATCCATTCATTCATGATTTGGTTTCACGTGAAGCAAATTTGGCATATTATGACAATGGATCATTTTTTTCCTCTCATGGAAAGATTTTATGAGCTATGTGGATAAGTTCATGATAAGAGTCTTCACATCAGGCTGTGTCATACACTAACTGGAAGTCCAAAGTCAAAAACAGTAATGACCATCCTTATGACCCACCCAGCCTATCGCTCCTGGCAACAGACATAGCCGTAGCTGACACAGTTGCCGGTAGAAATGCGGGTGTGATGAAGGGGAAACAGCAGAAAAGTAAACAAGCTAGGATGTGCTCTCCTTACCTTGGCAACATTTCGACTGGTTTCCCCCGTCATCAATTTGTTTCCATATCTGTGTGAGAGGGCAAGAGATTTATTAACATGTCATGTGCAACAAAAGATTGCTTAATATTATCCGGCTCTTCTAGAAATGATTAACTATTTACCGAAAGACTTACAAAATGCAGTAAGAGGAAGTTGTAAGCCTGGCAGCACAAATTAATCATGCATCAATGAGAAAATATTACAAAGTACCCAGATTGTGTGAAATAGCCAACCCGGAGTTCACATTGTCTAGATGTTTATTCAAAAAGGGGTTAAAAAAACGAACAAACTACCAATACTCATGTAATGTGTTACCAGGTTATCAGTATAGCTTTAGTTAAAATAAAACTAATTCAAGTGGCACTTTAAGGTTGTTATAAAAACATTTGAAAAACCACTGATTCATGATTCGTAAGTCATTCACCGCCATTGATGAGTATACTCGTCAATGAAGTAGTTCAACAAGGATGCTTTTCCACTGTGAATTTCAAATTGGTAAACTTCATTGACGCAATTACCAGTAGATGGCATTGATGGTACTCCCTTTGAGATCAGCAGTTTGAGAGTCTCCTCAAGAGAAACGGCTGAATGTTGTTTGACTGAAGTTTATAAAAGAATGGAAAATGGCACAATCAAATATTTTTTCTTCTGCTGAAAGGACGGTCTATTCTTTCATACAGCAGATACAGTGTAAATATAACCGTTAGACACAATTATCTCGAGGTTGTTGAACGTGTCAAAATTCTCTCAAATGCACTTCTGACTAAAAGCTGAATTGCATATACCATCCACGAAATATAAAACATGCAATTTATGTATAATATTCATGTCGTGTTGTGGATTATTGGTAATACAGTAACGGCAATTGGTAACGTAACCTATGAACCAGAAACCTGGCCGGAAAGGGAGCCATCTACTGGTACCAGTATGGAAAATTCCTGCTTATACATTCAACTGTATATACAATGTGAGTTTGTGTGTATTGGGGTCTCAATAGGGTTTGTCAAGGTACTTCAGGGGGTACTTGAGATTTGAATCCGGTATAGCAAGTCTAATTTAATTATTTTTAATACTATAGTCTATTATCCTTTTCAAATTAAGAGAAAATTGACTGGAACATAAAGCAATTTGTTGCTAAATTGTGTTGGGAGCGATTTTTTTTTTTTTTTTAATGCAGTTGCACATTGTTTTCGTTGATGCAATTGTCTGGCAGAAATAACACCAATGGCTGTTACAAGATCTACCTTCAGCAGTTGCGGAAGAAAATATGTTATGATGCCACTTCAAACGTAGTTCCAAAGTCGAATAACTCATCCAAAAATATTTTGCTTGTCTGGTATCAAATCAGATTAGGGAAATGTTGCATAAGAAAACAAAAGAAAAAAAAACATTCTAAGCTTTGTTTTATTTTGTAACAAAAAGATTTTTTTTATTGGCTTCTCTAATCCGTTCATCATCTCAATAACAGGTACAGCCCGGGAAATCATGTCATTAGGATCTAGTACTAATGAGACAAAGGAAACGGGGGAGGCTTCTGCTACAACATTTGGTATTGAGGTGACAGTCAGAAAAAAGCCATAAAAAATCATGCATACTTGATAAAAACTCAAAAAAACTCGAACACACATTTTTAGTGTTTTTGTACATTTTTTGTAAACAATACCCTTCTAGAGTTCATATCAAAAACACATTATGGCAAGTAACAAAAATAAGGGATATACCATGAGGAGGGAAGAAAAAAAAAGTCCTACGAGGCATCTAGAATGCAACACTGCTTGGCATGGATGTTTTTTACATTAAAATAAAACCGAAAAAAAAAAGAAAAAAGAAATAATACATTTTGCATTTTGACAAGTCACTTGCTCTATCATTGTAAACACAGGCAGTGTAAAAATGATGACACATCATGTCGAAGCTATTCTACAAATATTTCCACTACATACGACGAAACGCGTGTCCCTGCTTTCTTACGCTTTAGTGATATGAGGTATATTTTAATCAATCTTATTGTCTTTTTCTCTCCATTTCCTTTCATTTCAAAGCATAGTGTGTTTGGAGGGAAGCGGCTGGTCGCTCAAGTTTTTCTTTTGTTTTGTTCCCCCCCCTTGCAGCTTGAGAGTCCCTAAAAACCAGCGGGGAGGGACGGGGGGTGCTGTTGAGGCTGGCAGGAAATGGACTAAATTAAATATCAACCCTGGCTGCCGGGATGGCGAGAATGGCTTGAACCACGGAAGACAAAGAAGGCCATTGTTCATTTGTGTGAGTGCAGGACTGACTGCTGCATATTCAGGAGGTGTGTTGTATAAATTAACTTTTGCTGCATTGATGCTACAAAGGTGTGTGGTGGCTAATGGAGAATAAATACAACAAAAAAAATAAGAGAGCGAGAACAGTTCCAGCAATGTCAGCCGAGCTCCGAAGAAACACTTAAATACAAAGAGCTATTCTCAAAATATAGTATCACAAAATTATGGCAAATCCACTTTTTACATCACCCAAGAAACAAATTCAAACCCGTCCCTCCCTTTCTCGCGACAATTAAAAACGAACAAAAAAAAAAACAAACAAACAATGCCCAATAAAACCGTAATCCCACCCCCCCAAACCCTTGTTCACAGTTTTGTCCTTTAAAAGTAAGCGTCATCATAAGAATCACAAATGAATGAGTTATTGTTTCTGATGATATGTTTTTGGGGGAAAAAAAGTGCTTGGTTATGGAAGCCCAGAGCAGCCAACATTTTTGACAGGCATGTGCATGCAAATCTTTTCAAATGTACTTGAAGACCAAATGTTCAAAAACATAAGACTTTGTTTCCCCATTATTCTATGGGAGGTATTAAATTTCACATGAACCATGGAATTATGGGAAAATATGCTGAATAAAAGAAAATATTAATAATAAAATATTAACAACTGTCTTAATTTTCTCATGTCGTGGTTCTCAAATATGGGTACATGAAGGCATTTCAGAGGATAAGTGAGATATTAAGAGGGTTTCAGAAGGGATCAACAAATTCATTCAATCAATGGGACATTTTTCCTTTCCGATTGAGAGCAAATTATTTGGAAATTCAAACAGTGCCAAATTGTGCGATAGTGGTTCTTTTGCAGAACAATTTATGCCTTTATTTTGTTAAATTTGGTCTGAGCTAAAGATACTGCTATAAATGTAGTTAAAAGGTTTTAATAAATCAGATATGGGTGGTTGGGTGGGTGTCATTCAACCAAAAATGCTTTCCACTGGTTATAGGTTACTTGACAGGAAAAAATACTATACGCCATAAGGGGTGCATTGAAAAAACTTTTAAGAGCACTAGCCCAAATGCAGAAAAGCATGTTGTGTTTAGCATTCAGCACATAATTAAAAAATATTTGCTAGTAAGTTTGAATGAGTTTGCCAGTCAAAAAAATCGTGTTCTCCATTGGCAGCTCCACACTTCCATACTTATTTGATTCTACTGACAAAGAAAAAAAAAATTGAGGTGAGTTTCAGTTTGCTTGCTGGCCGTTTGTGTTTTCAGTCAAATGCGTTTCAATGGATTTTGTTCTTACATGCTGGTTTCACATTGACACGCAACAGTACCGTCATTCGGACTGCAACACGCGGGAGAGCCCAAACTTCATTGTGAGGTGTAAAATTTTCAAATAAATGCACAAAAAAAAAGAAGAAAAAAAAAATCAAAGCTTTGTAGTTTCAAAATACACCTGTAAAAACTGTGCTAATTGCATCTCACAATACAAAGGCTTATAACACAATTTTGCTTATTTCCTGAGTTAATACGTTTCTTGTAACAGACAATATATACTTTCTTTTTTTTTTGCCATTTGAGTTCTGGGCTTTCCCTGCCACAAGTGTTATTTTTTTTTGTAATTCTCAACATTATTACTTTACAATGGTATGATGATTGGTAAAACACAAGGGTTGCCGAAGTAATGAGAAATGCAAGTTCATCTCTACCCTCAAAATGTTTTAAATTACATTTAAAATCTACGGTTTACGATCATAGATAAGACAAAAAGACTACTTTTTCCCCAAGAAAATGTACGCAACTAAAATACATCATAAAAATAAAAAATAAAAATAAAATTGCATTTGAGGCCATGGAAGACCCTCCCTGGTCATGTTTGCATTAAAATTTAATGGCAGTGTTTAAAAAAAAATATTTTGCTACAAGAACAAAATTGGGATGAGTGGGGAGGGGGGCTGGGCGGACAAAAACGTCTGCCCCCAAATCCCCCCTCCCCAAAAATGGGCTTACCTCATCTGACCCTTATCTGAAACTTTGGCTTGTTGGGGTTTTTGATCCTGTACTCACTGGCTCGCTGACGTCAGCTAACAAGCTGCTATACCCTGAGAACTCTGAGACCGGAGTCCGTATCCTGTGGTCCACCTCGGCCCCGCTGTCGCTGCCGTAGCTCAGAGGGGTGCGGCGTCCCGACTTGAACTGGGAGCCGAAGGCCTGGGCAAAATTCTCAATCTGGTAGGTGGTGGACTCTTTCGGGGGGTTGAGAGGAGACAGGTCTGAGAAGCCGGAACCGTTGGCGGGGGCAGCGCTCCCCCCGGCCTTGGCCTGTTGCCCCTTGGAGCTTTCAGCCTGGGCGGTCAGATCCTGGGGAGGTAAGCTGAAGGCTCCGGGCGAGTGCTGCTTCTCCAGCTGCTCTGTCAACTCCTGAGATGGCGTTAGCTGCTGGTGGCCGGCGGGCTCCAAGACCAGGTGGAAGCCCGCTTGGGAGGGGGAGCCCACCAGCATGCCGTAGTGGGACTTAGACGAGGTGGATGAGGAAGTGGACGAGGGGGCGGCGATGGGCAGCGGCGAGGATACGGCGGGCGGGTAGCCGCAGTCCAGCGGCGAGGTGCTGTAGACGTGCTTGTCGGCGAACAGGGGCCCCGTAGGACTGGAGCTGCTGGACAGGAGCGGGAAGGGGCCGGTGGCGCCCAGGCTGGGGAAGGGCCCGCTGTGGCTGGTGCGCTCCAGGGCCTGCAGGAGAAACTTGGAGTACTCGCTCATCACAGCAGTCTTATCGCCCCCGTTGGCTGCGTCGTCCTCCAGCTCGGGGGTGACGGGCGCGGCCGGCTGGAGGTCCACGTGGTGCGGGTGGTCCGACAGGTCGAATGCCACATCGTGGTGATGGGACCCCTCCGGCTTGTGGCTGTAGTGGTCCAGCAAGCTTTGCAGAACCTCGTCGGGGATGCCCGACTTGTCGTGCTTGAGTTCCAGGGGGGACGTGTCCAGCATGGCCAGCGTGGGCTCGGGTCCCAGGGAGACCTGGATGACGCTGCTCCCCTGCGACGCCATGTGCAGAGCTCCGGCGCCGTAGTCGTTGTTGACGGCGTGAAGGTATCGCCGCTTTTTCACAAACTGCATGGCGTCGTCGTAGTTGCTGCTGGTGGTGGGACCCTGCTTGTTGCCCCCGCCTGCCTGGAGCAGACCCAGGTTGTCCAGCCCGGAAGCATCCACGTGATCCAAGGAGCCGGCTTTTTGGCCTAACAGTTTTTGTCCGTCGGCGCCGTCTTCCAGAGAAAGGAGGCCCTTATCCAGAGCCTTGCGGCCGGCTTTTTTAAAGACCAGTTTGGGGGAGCGTCCCTGCATGGCGGAGCCCGAGGGCTGCTCCATGCTGTAGTCCTGCAGGCCCATGTCGCGCGCCATGGTCGCTGAGGACGAGGCGGCCATGGCCGCGTTCTTCTTCCTCTTACGCTCGCCGCCTTCCCCGGTTTTGGACTTGGCCCGCCTGCGCCCGGAGGTGGTGGCGTTTCCCTGAGTGAGTGAATAGCTGCCCTGGCCCAGCTCGGCGTCGCTGAGCTCCAGCATGTTTGGGTCCAGGCCCTTTTTTATGGCTTCTCCGCAAGTCCGCTTGTGCTTCAGTAACCGGTCGGTTCTTGAGAAAAACTGGAAGGTTGACAAAGAGAGAGATACAAAACCAGTGAGGTGCGGTTACCCATTTTCACTGGTGTGTTAGCCACTTGACAAAACAAACTCATTTGACTGTTGCATGTCGGCACGAGAACGTTATTCATATATTCATATATTTATTTATTATATATACTCATATATATTCATATTCATTTTTTTATTCCTCCCTTGTAGACATGCACCTCCTCCTACAAAATACATCTGATTCACATCATTCCAATTTCAAATCATTAAAAAAAAAAAAAAAAAAAATCAGACGATGGGGGCTAGTATTATTCTCATTCCAATGGCCTTAAAGTTCGACATTTTTCACCCAAAAATTATTCATTCATTCGCACTGAGGCAGTTTCTTCAAAGAATGTTTGACCTTCACTTTCATGGCACGTTCATCATTATTATTATTTGGTTGCATAGGAAATTTTAAAATCGTTTGGGTCATTCAATTCACCTTGGTAATGATTTTCAAATGGGTAAAAAATTCCTAAAAAAAATCACCGGAGGTTTTCACCATTGCAATACCCAAAGACAAATTAAAAAAAATCCCTTTCCATTACCAATAGCAGTTTCAACAAAACAGATTCCCATTGTCACTATAAAAAATTCAAGACATTCACCTTATTCATTTTGCATAGCAAAAAAATCTGATTTACCAAAACCTCTGATTTTTCCCAAAGTTCCCACAAAAAAACTCTTCATTTTCTTAGTCACATTCAACATAACAGATTGTCAGTTACATGACATTCAGTTCACCTTTTGAAATGACTTTACAAATGCCACAATTTCTACTCCCGAGAAAGAATCCACCTCACCAAAACATTCAGAAAAACAAAACAAAGCAGAGCGGGAGAGAGAAAAAAAAAACATTCCATGTTTGAACATAATTCCATATTTTTAGTATGAATCAACATTAATATTTTGTTAACATTTCCGCTTTCACACACAATTACACCAGAAATTGCAAATGTTTTATGATTTGAACAATAGTCAATTCTTAACACTGCATTACATACACAGTCCTGAAAATTATTGGGTTTATTTCAATAACAACATATTATTTTTAAAAATATATAAAAGAGCTATGTTTATTTTACACCTTATTTTGACGTCTTTAACTACCTTGCCAGGTCTCATCAAAGACAGTGAAGCGAATAACACCCGCAGCCAACTTACCTGCTGGCATGTATCGCATCTATACGGCTTCTCGCCACTGTGCGTGCGTTTGTGTCGCTCCATGTGGTACTTCTGGATGAAACGCATGTTGCACTGGTCGCAGCTGAAAGGCTTCTCCCCTGAAACAAACGACCCGATGCGATTTGTGCTTCATTCCGGCGCATCTATAAAAAGATTGGCTTGAAAACAGGCAACTCACCACTGTGTATCTTCTCATGCCGCTGCAGCAAGTACTTCTGAATGAAGCTCATGTTACACTGACTGCACCGAAAAGGCCTCTCACCTGTGCGATCAAGAGTACAACGGCCCACCCCCCCCATCACATTAATTATTGCTCAGCTTCAATACTGAATACAAAATCTAATGTCTGTTTTTCCAATATAGCAATTGTGACGGAAAATGAGACTAGGGATCCACTCTGGTTATCCGTCATGAGACATTCCCGGCAAACGGGATGACTAATACGTCCAGAAGCACATGAGCAATCAATGAGTCATCCCCGAGAGTCCGGCTCTCTGCATGTCGCGCGCTATACCACCCCCCCCCCCCCCCCCCTTTTGCGTCTAGCGGCTTGAAGGCGCTGCAAGCAGTGAAAGCCTCTCACCTGTGTGTATGAGCACATGTCTGCGCAAGTGATAGGAGCTACGAAAGGCAGCGTTGCAGTGCTCGCAGATGTGCGGTTTGGAGTTGGGGGACAGGCAGGCTCCATCCGCGTCCAACATCATGGCCTAGGAGAAAATGACAATGAGGGACGGTTAGGAATGGGCCTAGTCAAAACTCTCGTTTCTTAGCTGCAAGAAAGCACAGTTCAAGCTAATTTGACAGCATTACAGTTACACACTTGTCAAATTCACGAGACTTTTCATAGCACATTTACATATTAGCAGGAATTTACATTACCAATTTATGTCTTTCTTGTTGTTAAAGGAGACGCTTTACACCACGAACAGTCAAACATTATGAAAATGCTGGACTGTTGGAAAATAACCAAAACATGGGAATATAGTGGAATAGAGTGGAAAAACACAATTCTCTGTGGTTGTAAAGTTGTGCACACCCTCTTACAACTGAGAAAGTGGCCATGTGAATGAATGACTCACATTCAAAGTCATGTTAATGCAGACCGACGGAAATCGTGGGGCAGGCCCCCCTGGGGGGTGGCTGCAAGGCGATGCCAGGGGGGCCGCGGATGATCCCAGGGAAAAGGCTTCGTTTTTGCAATGTGAAGTGTAATTGGTAAATGGACTTTCACTTGTATAGCACTTTTCTACCTTGGGTACTCAAAGCGATTTACACTAACTGGTCATTTACCTACCGATGACGCAGCATCAGGAGCAATTGGGGGTTCAGTGAGTTGCTCAAGGACACTTCGACATGGTCTGGCTGGTCGGGGGATCGAACGCACAGCCTGTCAGCTGGGAGACGACCACTCTACCACCGAGCCATGACGCCCCCATTGCAATAAAATAAGGATTGACACTATTTTTTTCCGGCACTTTGATGCACTTGGTTATTTTTTCAGATTTAGACAAATCTGTAACCTGTACGGACATTGTCAACATCGTCTCCCAGACCACTCTACCACCGAGCCATGCCGCCCCCATTGCAATAAAATATAATTTTATACTAACATGGTCTAGTATTTACGCACCTTTGCTTTCTGCTCACCATACATACTACCAACCACAATCTATGCTACAGCAGTTTGAATAACTCATTCAGTTTCAGTTATTTTCAGACCCTTCTTTACCCAAATGTTTAGGGGAAATTAGTACAATTGTAAATGAGTACCTGTAAATCATTGGACTCCATAAAAAGATACAACTGCGTCTTCAGGACTTGAAGGACAATTTGGTGTAAACTGTTTTCAACCCCCAGCCATACATTATTACTTGATATATTATTTGATGCTTTTACTTATCGAGACGGTGGGGCAATAAATCGAACAAATTTGATGTGTTGCTTTTAAAATTGACTATTGGAAAACTAGGTAAATCGTGAAATTCAAATTTTACTCAAGGAGCAGAACGCTAGTTAGGATGTTGGCAAGACATACTTGAAATAGTTACAAACCACTAACTTTTGGCATCAGAGCAAGATATGCACAGGCTATGAACAGCTA
Organism: Hippichthys cyanospilos; assembly: GCF_059441005.1. Classification (NCBI taxonomy): domain Eukaryota; kingdom Metazoa; phylum Chordata; class Actinopteri; order Syngnathiformes; family Syngnathidae; genus Hippichthys; species Hippichthys cyanospilos. The sequence continues at coordinate 6,912,517 of NC_142385.1, forward strand.
TTATTTGCACAAGCTTCCAATGTTAGGTTTTCGTTTGAACTGATTTAAAATCAGCATGCATTATTGTTGACTGAATAGTTTGCAGTGTTTATTTTTGAATAATAAATAAAGTTGACTAGGTTTATTACTTTGATTCAAATCACAATTGTACAAATGTTAAAAAAAAAAAAGATTTTATATTTACGCTGTATCGCTAAGCCCCACTTACCTTGCACTATGATCTAATGCAAAAAAGAAGAAAAAAAAAACAAACCCTGTTCATAATTTTATCCACGTTCACCCCTGAGTTTCATCTGAAGACAAACATCCCCCAAACACAACATGTTGACCAGCATTATAAAATAAATGGTTGAACCTTTGCGGCGTCGCTGCGTTTCCTTCGGGCTTTGCCTCCCTGTCCGTCCCCATTGGTCCTTCTCCCTCTTTTCCCCGAGGAATCTTTTGGCTCTTTACCCGCTCGTCCTGACATCTACATGCAGACCGCAACAATGTCAGTCTCGGCGTGATGCAAAAGTCAACCGCTCACATTCTGACATCCAACTTACCGGTTCCCCAAGGGGACGCACGTTGCTGTGGCTCAGGTCATGCAGGAGCATGTTATGGTGATTCTGGTGGTGGTTGCCGTAAGACATGTCCGGCATGTCGGCCCCGCTCTTCCCTGCGCCGGCGCAATTCATGGGCACAACCCCGCCGCCTCCACCGTAGAGAGGCATACGATAATCCAGCTCGCTTAGCCGCTCCTGCTTGATGCCCATACTGTGGAGGAAGCCCCCCGCGTTGGCCACGCTGGTGCCCTGGTGGTCCGGGGGCGAGTCGCGCTCCTTCTTGAGGACCATCTCCTGCGGGAGCTCGCCCATGACTGACTGCGAGGTGAGCCGTGTGAAGCTGGTGACGGGCGGCAGGTGGCTGAACATGAGCATGCCGGGTGCAAAATTGGGGTCCATGCCACCGTTGCGCAAAAACTCATTGCCGATTTTATCTTGGATAATACTCATGGTGGTAGTTTTGTTGTGTGCAGGCGCGGGTCAGGCCAAGAAATCTAAAGATGAATGTAGGAGAATGCCCTGAAAAAGAGGACGGACACAAAATGTCTTCAGAACAACGCCAAACGCCTTCACACTTGTATCATTTAGAAAGCGAAAGAGTGTCATGAGACTGTTTTTTTTTTTTTTTTAGTCATCTGACCAAATAAAGCAAAACTGTTGTTGCTGCCAATGCTGGTTCAACTACAAGAGGAGAGCAGTAAACACCGCTAGTACAACTAATAACCCTGAAATTGTGGACCATCCAAGCTCATTTAGGTCAGCAGCGTGGGAGTTATTTGGCAACCTGGTTGGGTGCTTTAAAAAAAAAATCTACAGTAACATGTTTTCACAGAGAAGCACATTAATTACCTAATTGGATTTACTGGGAGTAAGTGACTGGAAACCTTAAAATACATATTACCTTGTTCCCCCAGTGTAGCAAATAATCTTGTTACAATCCTTTTACAGATGTACTGGAACAGACATGGCGAGATACTGGGGGTGAAAGTCCTTATATTTCAGTCAAAGATTTGTCTACAATTGAATCTAATAAATATGCAAGGTCCTTAATGAATCGATGTGTACCTTGGACACAAAATGTCAGGTTTGGACTTATGTACGTAAATACAGTTTTTTTTTCTTTCTTTTAAATCTCTTTTTGTATTGCACCTAGGCTTAAGAAATGTGAACGCAAGTAAGTTTGGAAAAAAAAAGTCCTGTTAAATGCCTTCACAGTGAAATGTTGCTCAATCGGTAAGTAAAATTAATGAGTGTTGTCTTAATGGAGCTCCAAATAACCTAAAACCCAAAATGTTAAATTTTGTCAAAATAGCTGACATTAATCTTGCGCCCCTTTAGCAAATATGCCTGACTTGAAAATTAAGTCAGTAAAATTGAAAAAATAAATAAATAAATAATGGAAAAAAAATCCTGACACAAGTCAAGCTATATTTCTACAGAAATCTAAAATATGCATATTACATCTATATAGTAACCATTATAAAAGTGGGAATGGATTGTTAACAGTCTTTTGCCATTAAGTCAACTGATTGTGAAAACAAATCACTTTATCTTAGATTAAAACTAAATTAAATCCCTTCTTATAATGGCAATTACGAGGAAAACCCCAGCAATTGTTCAGAAATTAAGTCTACAATTGAATTGGGAAAAATGTTCATTTCCTCTTGGTAAGCCAAACAGAAAACTGAGTGAAATACTGCCGTTTCAAAGTATTTGCATTGTTTGTACACTCTGTGTAAACACTGCAAAATCAAATAAGTGATGTGTAGCAATTTGTCTAGAATTCAGCCTAAAATGTGCAAATGTTTGAAACGGAGATGCATATTAGCCAAAACGTCCATTTTTTGAGTAAATCGGTCTTGTTTTTAAACACCCGTTTGCACCCTGGCCTATCAAATGATAAAGCCAATAAATCCGGACCGCAACACTGCTAATTAGTCGGTTCGGTAGACTTGCCCAAACGAACGATATTTAGGTCAAACACGACTTGACATTTGAACAACGTAACTAGGACACAGTCTTGTGACTAGACTTGGGTTCGAAGACTTGTTGTCGTGCCAAAATCCCGGCGACCATTTGGCTCGGCGACACAATTCAACGCAGAGCAGATGAGCTTTTGTCATACATAATAGTTAGCCAGCTAGTTAGCATAGCAGCCGACTCGCCACAATGAACCCGACGACGCATCATCGAAGTCGCGCTGAAAAAAACCTTGGGGCAAATGTTTAAAAAGCAACACACGCCATTTGTCAAAGTTGCATTTGATAATACGAGTTGGAGAAAGAAAAAGGCTCATGTTTAACATGGTTAATACGGGTATCGATTGGCTATTTAAAAATGGGTAAGCGACGAGCCATCATTTCAATGAAGCTTCGCTAGTATAAACTACCCATAGTGTTAAATTAGCCGTTCGTCATTTGCTCGTTTTTCAAGCTTTGCAGGCGAAATTACATCTCGCTGGCAGGAGCTTCGTTTATTGATAGCTAACTTTAGCCGTAATTACGAGGGGATAATTATTACTGAGCGTGCGTATGACTGGCAAAAACGTTCCTAGGGCTATTTCGGTTCCACGTCGACTCCGGCTCCGGTGACCCAACATGGGCCATCACAGCAAAAAAAAAAAAAATCCCAGTTTCGAGCGTTTCCACGCCAGCTGTGTTTATAACAATCAAACTAGCCACGAGCTAGTTAGTCGGCTGCTAGCGCGCTAGCATTTAGCTCCGAGTGAAAAGCCGCATTACGGCCCGTGCATCACAAACAATGATGCTGCCTTTCGGCGCATCTCCCCGCGGTTCCGAGCCAGCGTCGCGTCGCGAGGATTTCGACGGAGTCCGGACCGAACCGCCAGCCGAAAACACAGTTGGGTTCTCGCTCACCTACACATGACCGCAGACGGCTTGGAAAGGTGCCCGTGGTGCCTCCGTACTCGCAGCTTTGGAGGGTTTTATTGCCAAAACAGTGTTCTCCGGCGGCCGCTGCTTTCTTCCATCTTGTCGTGGCGCGGGGGATTATGGGTGCAGGCGGACGGGTCGTGAGAGGAGACAGCCGCAACCGCAGCAGCAGCAGGAACCGACCGGGCTGCAAGATGATGACGGAGAGGCTGCCTGATTTACTTTGCATATGTAAAAGCCCTCACGGGTTAAGTCAAAGTACAAGTACTTTGGTAAAAACTAGGAAAGTATCAGCTGCCAAGGGCGGTTCTACGGTCAGATGTTTTGGGGTACAAAGCACCCGGCCAGGCTAGATGCATTCATCCGTTTTGTCCATTTTAACACAATTTGGCCTCGCATTTGTCAAAGAGAAGCATGGGATGATAGTTGGCTTGTCACATACAGCTAGCTTATCCCATTCCAATTTCATTAACGCAGAGTTTGAGAAAACTTTTTGGGGTCAGGGATCCCTTTTTGGAAATCAAGGACTCCCAATATAAATGTTCAATGGGTCAATTTCCCCCCAACAGGTTGCTGCCAAATATTTAGTTAATAAATGATTACAATTTTAAAAGTATATTAAGCTGGTTCTATTTATTGCTTTATTAAAGAGTCACAAATGCATTCAAAAATTCATAAAGTTAAAACAAATATATCTTTTTTTATTAATAAACCAAATTATTTCACGGACCCCCTGGAGTCAGGCCCCATTTTGAGAACCACATACAAACACGACACATGATTTAAAAACAAAATTACAACGAAAGAAAAGAAAGCAGATCATCAATGGTTACTATCTCACAGCTGAGTAGTTTACATGTTCACATGGAGTAGAAAGTAGTACAAAACCTATTTAGTCCCACCCATGCTTTTAATCCAAAATGGGTTGAATTCAAACAAAGAATAGCCGTCCATACCTGTCTTTGAACCCTTCCAAGGTTTCCTAGCTAGAAACTGTTATAGCCACTATTGGCAACATGAATTACAAGCTACTGTTAAATTTTGTGAAAAAGAAGACTGGCAATAATAAAACTAGGGGGGTAAAATAAAAACTATCGTGCTGATTTCAAAAATGTATTTTCTCCCATCCGTTATGTCAAGTTTTTCCTCCACATTTTACCCATCAGATTAGCTGTAGTAGTAAGAGTTGATTCAGGTAGGACTCATCTACAGCTACGTGGAAATTTCTTTGTGTAGTCACACGCGATGAGAGGTGTATGCAGCTCCCAATAGATCAGGAGTAGCAATAATATGTGAACAGATAACTAGCAGAGTAGCAAATACGATGATTCATGCTCTCTTTATATTCTTAACCTTCTATTTTGTTTAATCTTGTCCTTTAGGAACTGAAAACTTGTCACTATTCTGAGGTTTTCATTCAGGTCTTTTTTTTCTGAGAAAATGAGGGATCGTATAGGTAAAAAAAAAATGACACGACAGAGGAAAACTGAAATGATTTTGTATTCTGCGCCCAAAAATGTGTTCAAAATAGCTCAGACCCAAGTCAACAAAAATTGTTCCCTGGTGTAATCATTCATAGCTACCATTATTATTTTCTAACATCCTCTCTACGGTTTTGAACTGGAGTCTGCTTGTTTTCTGAAACAAAATGAGGCCATTTTTCACAGCCACAGAGGATAGATGATTCCTGTTCCATCAATTGCAGCGCTAGTTTTTGACAACAAAAGCAAGATGACACAATCATCCCAACATTCCCACGGGGAACGTCATATGAATCACCATCCTGCTCATTTTCATTCAGGGCATCACACACTACCACAAAGAAACACAAGTCAGTTGCTGTTTCTCAAGGGATTACTGTTGGATTCCAACGTAATTCTTTACACATTTGTGAAATTCACTGTCCAATGTTGCCTAGGCACGGGAAAATATAACTAGAGGTACAGTCCAAATATAGTCCAAGTGACATGCGATTTGCTTCCCCCGCAATAACGCTAGGGGGAACTAAATAGCCTCCAATAGACAGCAAGAACGCTGTACTTCATTTACTACTTATTTGAGACACATCAGGCATGCTCTTATTAACGTTTGCAATCATAACAAAAAAAAGCCAACACACTGTTGACTGTTGAAATGCCATTTTATATCACGTATCACTTTAACCTACGCTATAAGCTGTCCTCAATGGAGGGGGGGGGGGGGGGGGGGGTATTTTGTTTTGGTGATTTTTACAAAGCAAACCAAATTGTGCCAGTTTAGGTTACAAATTAATTGACACATACAATAATTAAGTTCATTTTTGCGTGAAACCTATACAATGTTTTAATTTTTATTCATAACAAAAATTGCACACACACACGCGCGCACAAACACAAAATAACAACCCAATTATGCAGTGGTTCAAAAAAGGAACAATTACATCCCATTTTTTCCTTTGAACAAAACATTGGGTCAACTTGATCCAAGAAACGCGCTTGGTCCCTTTTTGACCCATAATGGGGTTATTTTTGACCAACTTTTTAAAAAGTGTTTAAAATGATTTTGGCTAGCCATGCACAAATACATTTCAGTCGTTCTAGTTGAGTTTTTTTTTGTATCAGAAACCTGACAATTATGTGCTAACACGGACTGCTGTTTGTAAAAAAGAAATGGGACCCTTTTAAAATGATTTTGGCCAACCACAAATACATTTTAGACGTCCTAATCTATTATTTATTTGCTTTCGCAGGTCACTGAACATTCTGTGTTAACGCTGAGTGCCTGGGACTGTTAACAAAAAAAAAGAGTCGCCTTTTAAAGTGCTTCTGGTTAATCGCAGGTAAATTTCAGGTGTTCTAGATTGCTTTTCTTGCCATTTCCTGTAGCCATTCATCCTGTATCCATGTTTGGCGAGGCTCTCCACGCTGAACTGCGCACTGAAGCTTGTCATTAGCATTTAGTGGAGCATATTGAAATAACCGACGGTCGTTGAACTTGGGGAGCACAGCTTTCTTTCGTTCCGAACAGGGCGCAGTGCAGCCACCACGCGTCAAAGGACCGTGCGCGTGCGCACGGACAACTGTGCGCAGAATCCGCGCGCACGCAAACCCTCGAGCCTCGCATCGCATTCACCGTTTCGCACCTCAGAAGATGCGAGCGGCGGGCTGGATGCGCAGCGCTCTTGCCGTGGAGGGGGGGCGGCAGGGCGGGTGGGGGTGCAGGACGGCAAACTTGCGCCAACATCAAGTAGCCTACTGATCGCGCTTGGGAGAACAAGGCTGGTCGATCGGCAGGATGGCAGCCCTCCGCAGGAAATTCGGCGAGGACTACCAGGTGGTGAACACCAACCGGGCTATGACTTTCTGCGCGCCGGCCAAGAGGAAAAGGCAGCGCTTCGTGGAGAAGAACGGCCGCTGCAACGTGCAGCACGGCAACCTGGGCGGCGAGACCAGCCGCTACATCTCGGACCTGTTCACCACGCTGGTGGACCTCAAGTGGCGCTGGAACCTGCTCATCTTCATCCTGACCTACACGGTGGCGTGGCTGGTGATGGCCTCCATGTGGTGGCTCATCGCGTACATCCGAGGCGACCTGAGAAGCGGCGGCGGCCACGACGAGTCGTACACGCCGTGCGTGGCCAACGTCTACAACTTTCCCTCCGCCTTCCTCTTCTTCATCGAGACCGAGGCCACCATCGGCTACGGCTCGCGCTACATAACCGAGAAGTGCCCGGAGGGGATCATCCTCTTCCTCTTCCAGTCCCTTCTGGGCTCCATCGTGGACGCCTTCCTCATCGGCTGCATGTTCATCAAGATGTCGCAGCCCAAGAAGCGCGCCGAGACGCTCATGTTCAGCCAGGACGCCGTCATCTCGCAGCGGGACGGAAAACTCTGCCTCATGTTCCGGGTGGGCAACTTGAGGAACAGCCACATGGTCTCCGCGCAGATCAGGTGCAAGCTCATCAAGGTATGGTGGGGGTGGGGGGCAAAGTTCAAGTTCGATTCCGCTTCTGCAGTTCCAAAGGTTTCCCAAGTGAAGTCTTCACCTGTCAGCTGGTGGAAAAAAAAAACAATATTACCAGAGGAAATTTAGTTGTCATGACGATTTCGTCTCGTTATTATTCGTAGTAGTTCATTGCCACTCTTTTTAGAAGCTGACTGAAGTACTAAACATAAAACACAAGAGAATTAAAATACATGTCTTTGCCTTACAAAAGTACACTATCTTAATGCTAACCCACAATCTAAATTACAGAGACACAGTATTGAAACTAGCATTGTTGTTGCAGTAGTTCCAACACTTCCAACAACAGCTATTTGAACACAAATGGTGAAACAACAAATGAAGACAGCCAATATAACGAGAGCCACATATTCTTTATTCTCTGCCAAAAATGATTAGTTGGACTAATACTGTATTTTACTCAGCTAATAACCACTGCCTTTTCAATATATTACAGTGACACCTGGTGGAGATTGAAACATGGAATTACTTAATCCAAATTGGCCTGTTATTTTTTTTCCAAACACGAAGTAAAAAGACGCAAAGTTAGGAGAAAAATGTTTCAAAATAATAAGTTTTTGTTTTTTTTATTTTTTATTTTTGTTGTTGTTTTATTTTATCAGTGTCAAATTACCAAAAATGGGTACTGTATATCGGGGTGTCAAGTTTGAACTTTTTGACTTCTGATGCAATACCCATATTGAAAGCTAGATTATTGTCCGATACTGATATCAGTAATGATATCAGAGATTCTGGACTGAAATCAATATGATCCGAGACTATTTTTTCTTTTGCCTGATGTCATTCTGATATATAGTATCAATATCGGATGGGGACACCCATAATTGTACAGCCTGCAATTGAGAGTAAAAATACATTTTTACTGTTTACCTTTGTACTTAAGTACATGTAAAACATTTTCTTTTTTTTTTTCCTTCCAAAAACAGTTATTTGAGGAGTTCAATCACTATTTCTTTCAGGTTATTTTTTTTTTCAACACACATATTCTTTCTCCTTCTAACGTGTGAATACTCTCACCACCTCAGTTCTTCTAAAATGACTCATTATGGTTTATGAGCACTTTCTCCAGGCCTGCATTGGATTTCCATTCATCTCCAGAATTGAATTGTGACCCCTAAAGGGCCAATGTGATTAACACAGCATATCGTGTTATGGCACTGTGCAATCTAAAAAAAAATGCCAATCCATCAGAAAAGTGCATATTGAATGAAAAACTCCATCAATCCATTTTTTTATACTTTTTTTTTATATTCACCTTCGACTCATGGGTGAGCTGAAGCTCATTTTAGAGATCGGGGTACAAATTGTAATGCTTATAACGGGGGGAGCACACATTTTTGATGCTACAGGTAAATGTACAAAAGACTATGTTAATCATTTCAATGTGCTAATACATAGCCCTTGACCTCAAAGGATTTAGAACAAACAAAATACTGTAATACTGAATATTAGTGATGGGATAAGAAGCTTCATAAAGCATCTGTGTTATTTCTATATTCCTCAATTTCCCCTGCCTCTTTGAACCAGGAGTGTCATTTAGGAGTCCAAAAATATCACAAGTGCTTCATGAAGCTTCGTTTATCACAACTAAACATACATTGATTTTGTGTTCAATTAAGGGCTGAATACATCCAGATTGTTGTAGGACACAAATTAAGAATTTAAGGCACTTAAGGAACTGTCATAAACGTATTGTGTTGTTTTTGTTACTTTTGAAGACGATATTCTAGTGGCAACTTAGGTTGAAATGAGTCATGGCTGTCTGTGTTTGAATTTAGTGGTATTTTAAATGAAAGACATAATTTTCTTGATCCAATTCAGTACTGGCTTCTTTCCTTACTCTTTTTTTTTTTGGTAAAGTAGCACCATCTTAGGGGGAAGAGTTACTCTTAGTTGATGTCTAGAGGTGAACTCTGTTATTTCATCTTAAAAGTGCTAATTTACAATCAAGATTTTTAATCTTAAAATTTTCTCAAAGGCCACCCCAAGAGTGGGCCACCATCAAAACATCCCCGATTCTGGATCTTCAATATTTAAAGTCCATATCAAAAGAGCAAGATACAAACTGAATCTCAGGCATCTGCAAGGCAGACGTTTGAACCAGTACACCAACATGCCAATGTGGAAAATGAACGAAGTCCCCACATAGTCTTTTCATGAAGTCAACTTAAGCCCCGTGTGTGATCCGGCTTCATGGCTCAGCTGCGTGGACCCGCAGCATGAGGGTCATCACACTGCGTCCTGCCTCTGTCAGCAGAAAAGCTCTCAACGGGCTGTAATTCCAGTGCCTCTTAATGTCCTCAGCTCAGATGGATGCTCCCCCAGGGGACAATGTCGGTGGGGTACTATATATGCTTTGATTAAAGCCATAATTGAGCCAATTTGTGTACTTAGTGGACCTTGGGTATCTTTGTAGGCACTCTTGCTCAAATGCTGAAAATCTGCAACCTGAGTGGCTGATGTTATTTTGGCTGTTGTCATTGTACAATTTACAGTCGCTAACTGCTGTTTGACATCTCCTCCAAGGCGGCAGTAGAGATTGATGTTGTGTCATAGTAGTCCGGTGTGTCCAAGGCTTTTGTGTGCTCGGAATAACAAGCCTTTCCCATCAAAGGTGCTTTTTTTTTTTTTTACAGCAGTCCAAACATTTGCCAATATGTGAGCGCCAATGCCGCTTTGTTGTGACTCAGGGAGTTAATCGCGCTTTTATCCCAGCGAAGCAGAGTGATGATCTCAAGTGACGGTTTCACACTCCGGGAAAAGTCAAAGCAAAGTTACTGGGTGTACAAGCATGCTGGCCACAGCATTAGATACATCTGATATCCATTACGTCAGTGGTTCCCAGCCGTTTTTTTTATTGATGTACCCCATAATATAGGGAGAAAAAATAGGCACAATTAGACACTCAGCCAAGTCCCTCCAAACCAGTGCAAGATTAAAAAAGAAAATAAAAATAATATCTGTTTTTTGTTCAGCTCAATTGACCAGAAAATAGCATCACTAATGACAATGTGCCTCTGTTTCCGTTTATCAAAGAAGTCACTATAATACAAAGCCATAAACTGTTTCATGTTCCAATTCATTTGCTCTTAATTTGAAAAGATGTACTGTTCCAGTCATGGCATTAAAAAACATTTAATGTGATTTGCTGATACATGCAGGAACCCTGTTGAAATACCAATTATTCTCTGGCTCCACTTACCCTGAGGATCATACTACTGCGTCGCCCTGAGATACGAGTATTCCGACGAGATACGAGTATTCCGACTTGCGAGCGTAAACTTGAGTTACAAGTGCTGTAGCTTGGCAATAAACGCAATTCAACTCAATAAAAGAGGTTTTAAGTCGTTTAACTTAGCCAAATGTTAACAAACAATGCAAAACACTATTGATATGCTAATGGGTAGCATTGTTTTTTTTTAGTTTTTGGACCAATTGATATCCTGAGCAATAGCTGTGGAGTAACATGCAGATGTATAATCTAATGAGAAACATATATTCTTTATCCTCTACAAAATAATGACCAATATTACAGTGTATTACTGAGTCTTCTTGTAGTTGCAAAAGTACATATCCTTTTGCATTACATTGCCTCCTGGTGGCACATTTAATGGTCTTTTGAACTTGAAAAAAAATTATTGACATCATCAATTCATAAAGTTGACTTTCATCACGTTATAGTCAGCCCCCCAAATTCTCGGAGTCTTTTAAAGAAATTGTTTAGAGGTCATTGCCGTTGTTGTTGGGTCAGATTTTTTGGGTCTGCACAATCAACTGAGTGTGCAAAATGTTGGCGGAACCAGCAAGACGGCAGTTCCTTTCCAAAGTGTTTCAACACACGGCTCAAGGTCAGAGTCGGGCGGGTGGCCCTTGAAGGTAGCGGGAGGGAGGGAAATGAGGCGTGATGTAATAAATCTCAACTCCTAATAATGATGTGGAGCCATGTGATCAAGTGATGCTGGTTTAGAGAACATAGACATGGATTGTAAATCGTTGCGCGCCTTGGATACTTTGGATTTTGCAAAAGAAAAATCGGTTGATTACATTGCCGGTATGCTTGTTATTTACAACCCCTTTTATGCGTGGGTAAAATTGACCCTAATTTCCATTATGCGCTGATTGCTCGTTTTACGAGTTGGTTAATGGTTTCATCTATAAAATGCCAGATAAAACTGCGGATAACTATTTGGGCCTAAATTGGATTATACGATTCAATACTAAATGATTTCAAATGAAAAATATTTTCACATTAACAATCAGACATATTTGATCTAAGTTAAAGCAGGATGAGGGATGCTGATTTGTTGCCCGTTGCGCAACAAATCAATAAATGCACTCAAATGATTGACAGTCAAATCTGCTATGAATCATTTCAACATTCACAAAATACTTTCTCTTTATTTATGTAACATATTCACTTGGACATTCCTTTGGCACTACTTAACATACAGTATGTACTCGAAATGACATCATCGATTGAATAATGCCCTTCCCTTGTTGGACTGCACCTCTACATAATGCATATTAACTTAAAAGTTCGCCACCTTTGAATTATTATCATTAATGTTAATGCTGCTCTAGTTTCATTAATAAATCAATAGAATGCAAAAATGCACTGACCTGTGCACAGACACACACACGCACACGCGCACGCACACACCCACCCACACACACACAAAGTCACCAGCTGACTTTTAACCTGTTCAAACCAACCACAGAGCAACAAAACACAGTGCAAATCCTTACTCAAAAAAACATACAAACAAACAAAAAGTCTCTCCAGTAAAGTGAATAGCTGACTTCCAGAAAATTGTTTCCCGGTTACACTGACAAATGGAACACCTGCCGGCAGTTTGTGACAATTAGCATTTGAAAATGAAAGATGGCAACATCAAAATCAACACTGTTCTACTTAGGGAACAAAATATTAAAAAAAAAAAAAAAAAAAAAAAACACCCACACACACTGCAAACTGCAACCATAACAATAAACAATTTCAAAAAAATGTCTCATTATATTTATAAAGGAAGAACTTACCAACACATTTTGAGAATAGAATCAGATTGGGTAGTTTTCCGTGAGTATATTATAGAACAATAACAGTAATGATGATAATAAATAGGTAGAGAACAACACGGCCAAAAAAATTGCATCTAATTTTTTTCAGTCATTCTGGAAGATTATGATTTTATTCAAAATAATACACCCAAGAAACATTTATTCAAAGCAAGAGTCATTTATTCAAAAAGAAACCATTTACAAAATGTTCAGACAGCAGTAATGTATACTGGTATAAAATAATATTTAATCTAAATATGACATTCATAGCTTGTGCAAATGACAATTTATTGCTTGTGCATAACTTAAATGCTACAATTAAGTGGTAACTGTTGTAAAATATGTTATAAATCCCCCACTCAGCATTCTGCCACTTGTGAAAAATCTCAACTTTGAGATGTAGCTCATTTTCAAATCGTCAATTTTCAAAATGACTAATGAACCAAACAAATTCAATTCCCCACTATGTCCTAAGAATAATTTAGGTTTTAATAGGACCTTTGAAGAGACTCCAAAATTGCTTGAGGTGATGTCTTACATATTTTATATGATGTTAGATAAATACTTTTCAATCCGGGTCAGGGCTGTTACGTTGTGATTGGTGTTGTGTTTTGGTTGGTGTCTGGGGTTTCTGTTCTTTTTCACATTCTGGGTTGTTGGTCTTTTGTTCATGTCAATTAATATTTCTTTTTCCCTTGTAGTGTGATTGCATCCAACTGTCTGTGTTAACCTGCTTCTCTTGTGTTGGCCAGTAAGCTCTCTGTTCCAATTGTGTCTTGTCCAGGTGCTCATTGTTGTCTCGCCAGTTTTGTGTGTATTTAGTTTCCTGTTTACATTCAGTTCTTTTTGGGTCATTGTCGATGTTAGAGTCTTAGTCAATGTTGCTGTCAGTTATCCATTGTCCTCGAGAGTTATTTTCCTGTGTTTAGAGCCAAGTCTTTTTGTATTAAGTTTATTTCTGAGTTTTTGTTTGTTACTTTGTAAGCAGTTGTCAATCGTGTTTTCTTTTTGTCATCTTCAAGTGAAATTATTATTTTCAAGCGCAACTTGCTTCCCTGTGTTTGGGTCCACATCCCCACACCTCTCCTGAACATGCTCCGTCCTGAAAGTGGCACCAATTGAAACATGGACTTCTACCGTAAAGCTGCACCAGTGAAGATGACTGAAATGCCATTCAAAATGTTGGCTTGAGAACCTACTTTCAAATGTATAATAAATACACAATGGTGTAGCCTTGTAGAGTGACGCCTTGATCATGGACAAGGCAAAGAAAGCAACTTCAAAGTAAACAGCAGGAGTATGTTAATGATTTGAAGGCAAATGGGACCTCAGGCAATAAGAACAGTTGGCAAGACAGTGGCCAGTGAAGGACTGAAATACTCAGTACTGGGCCCATCATTACTACAGTGAGCTTCGGCAACTGTAATGTCGAGCTGTATTTTTACTGATTTGAATTTGGGTCAACTGCTTTTTTTTCATCTTCTCTAAACAGTCCTTGTTGAGGCTGCTTCTTTTTTTGGAATGAGGGCCAAAACAAAGCAGAACTTCCACCGTGTTATTACAGCCTAGTCATCTCTCTTGTACTATACGATTGTAAAAGATATGCTAGAAGTACTTTTCTGTTTTGGGGAAGATTAAACTGAATGAGCTCACCTCTGAAACATCGTCATCTGTGTCGCGGTGTCGTGACGCTTCTCCTGACGAGGCAAGCCAGGGATCTGTGGGCACAGACGTCTTCTTGTGAAATGTCACACCCTCCTGTCCTCCACATCACTGTGAATACAAATGACTGACTGTTTGCCATCTGTGTCTGCCGACTCAAAAAAAAACAGGAAGCGGAATAAAATGATCTTGTTGAGTCGGCACCCTTTAGACGACATTTTCGTTAGCATTGAGCGTGATTTAGTTGGTAAACTTTTAAAAACTGTCAAATTCCGTCCAAAAAATGTAATATTGCATTTTAAATTGAAAGGATTGTTTAGGGAGCAACTTCCATTTCTTTTCCTTCTATAGTTGGTTTTCCAAATTTGAAATTAGATCTCAAAAGAAGGTTCATTCGATTAGGCATTCTGCAGAGAAAGAAATTGCTCTGTTACCACAAGCTAGGTTGCAAGTCATGATCAAAAATCAGGCTAACTGAAATGGTGAATGCTATATCTCACTATCTAAGGGTCAGGAGGCAAAGGGTTCTATTGAAAACTAGGCTTTAATGATGCATTTGTACATCAATTTGAGCCATCACAGATGTTGCTACTCTATCCACCGGTAGGGCCACTGGAGGCAATCTTCTAATAGCTAGAAAGTAGGCCACATACCTCAAGGAGGAGGAGCTTTTAACAAACAGAAACTGACAGAAGTCACCAACACAGGATGTTAACAAACTAAAACTGCTGCCCTGAAATCCCTTCTCTATTGTTAGAACTTCAGAAAAACCTAAACACGTGACCAGTGGTGTACCAAATATTTAATCATGTTGTGTCAGTTACGCTTTGGAAAGAGGTTCTAGACGTGTCGGAAAAAACTTTCCAATCTAAGGACTACAATATTTTTGGTCTCTCTCCTGGTATTCTCATACAAATGCCTGAATTCACTCGAAAGGGTTTTTAAAAAGAGATTATGGGAAAAAAAAAAAACCTGCACTTTGATGTGGAACTGTCCTCAAGGCCTGCTTGTGTCTTCACAGTCCCGTCAGACCCCAGAAGGTGAGTTCCTGCCTCTGGATCAGTGTGAGCTGGACGTGGGTTTCGGCACGGGCGCCGACCAGCTCTTCCTGGTGTCTCCGCTCACCATCTGTCACGAGATCAACAGCAAGAGTCCGTTCTTTGACCTGTCCCAACGATCGCTCATGAACGAGCAGTTTGAGATCGTCGTAATCCTGGAAGGCATCGTAGAGACCACCGGTTAGAGATCACACATCTTTTTTGGTTCATATTTATTTGGCTGGGATTTCCCAAACTTTACTGGCTTATGCTAGCTTGCCCTTCCTCATGCAACATACCCATTATTTATTCAAATTTAGAACCAACAATGGTGGGTTTCAGTGGCACTGGCCGAGAATTGAACCCACACCGCCTGCATTAAATTTAGAAAGTCTGCGTTGACTGAAGCACCCTTCTAATCTTAGTCTTGAGCTGCTCAAGTTTGGGAAACCTTTTATTTAACTAATAACTAAAGTCTTCCCTTAATAATTTGTGTGAATTAGCCTCAAGCATATTCCCCTCGCATGAAATGCAATATTTAACCGAATGTTTAATTAATGTTATTAAATAATGCAATGGTTCAAGCTCATCTTCATTTCCGTAATGTATTTTTAAAAAAATATCCGTCTTTCATCCCCGAGGCAATTCTCCACTTTTCACTTCATTCCATGTCTGTCCATTTTTATTTAATGGTCCAATTTCCCACACAACATCCTCGTCCAGCCTTTTCCCTCATTGCCATTTGAAATATTCCTCCCCATTTATGGATCGTCTCCCTGCGGCAGGTATGACATGTCAAGCTCGAACGTCTTACACAGAAGATGAAGTCTTGTGGGGCCATCGTTTCCTGCCCGTCATGTCCCTTGAGGAGGGCTTCTTCAGGGTGGACTACTCTCAGTTTCACAACACTTTCGAGGTGCCGACGCCTCCTTACAGCGTCAAAGAGCAGGAGGAGAAGTCATCGCTGACGTCGCCCAACCCTCTCCCCGTTGCCCCCATGCCCTCCTCCCCTCCGGTGGGTAACGGGGGCAAAGGGAGCCGAAGAGGGAGGCTCCTATCGGCCGACAACGCGGAGCCCGCGGAGGAACAGGCCAGCAGGCTGCCCAGCAAACTGCAGCGCATGAGCTCCACCAGAGACGAGCAAATGTGGAGGGGGGTGAAGATGGTGGCGCCCTTGCCCGGCGGGAAGGCCTCCAGCACGGGTGACCTTCCACTCAGCATCCAGAGGCTCAGATCCAGCTCCATCCCCGCCGCTCGCCAAGGAGGCCGGCCCGAGGAGCAGGTCCAGCTCTTGTCCCTGGACGGGGACGGCGAGGAGGCTGAGCTGGAGAGGCACAGACCACCGGCGGTCATTAGTACCATCACTGGTGGGCGTCCAGAGGACAACTTGCCAGCCAAACTGCGCAGAATGAATGCAGACCGTTAATTTCTGATGACAAACTTTGAGATGAATTCAGGCTTTACAGTGTATCCAGAAAGTATTCAAATCACGTTTTGTTATGTTACAGCCTTATTCCAAAATCAGTTACCAATACTCAAATGGCCCGCATGTAAACAAATCCTGTTAAGTTATTTGGCCGAGACAAAGTGATTGAGTAGTAGTAGTGGTTTGAATGCTCACCGAAAAGATTGCCAGGAAGGGAGACGCAATGGCAAATATGATTCACATTTTAAAGGGTAAGTTGATACAAGGCATGGGGTTGATATGATTTTCTGCTGGGGGACAAAATATCGCAGTCTTTTGCTGTATTACAGCTTGAAAATGTACATCTTTTTTAAAATATTTGGTTAAACGACTAAAGAAAATGGATAGATGGATGGATGTGAAATCAAATAAGTGTTGTTCCCCTGACTGATCAAATCTGTTATATTTTTACATAAAATTGAATATTTGGTACATTAAGAAACTTGTGCTACATTAGGTTTAAATAAAGCCAATATTCTTCTTCTGTTTTATTCTTCAAAATAAAACAGCGACTGATGTATATATTCAAAGAGGCGGCCTTTTGACTCAACTCTGCAAGCAGCCAACTTTATTGTGCTCTCTTTAAACGTATACTCCAAAAAAAAAATCATTATTGGTGATAGTATTAAAGCAGTGATGTTTAACTTGGGTTTGATCAAAACCTAAGGGTTCGGTGAGTCGGTCTCAGGGATTTGGCGGAGGTCAAGAAACACCCAACTCATCGTGTAAATTTGTGATGACACGCCCCACGTGGTCATCATTGGCTGGACGTTACATTGCTTGACCAATCAGTGCTGCGGAGACTTTAGTGCACTCAGTAGTCAGCGTGTGACCGACGTGTTAGCACGTCATGTGATTTATTTCTCAAAATGTTAATACATATTATGTTGAGCAATAAATATATATGAAACCGGTGAAAGCGCGGCATTAAATCTAATCGAAAACTTGAATTTTTAAAAGCGGGAAAAATGGTCAAAACCATTTATCAACCCATGCCTTGTTGACACAAAAATAGAAATTCACACAGTGAACAAAATCAATGAGAAAAGACACACACCTGTTTATACAAGGCTCCAAAGTTGACAGCGTATGTCAGAGGACAAACCAAGCATGAAGTAACGAGGAATGCTTTCAACGTCCCAAGGTAACATCACAAAATGTGAAGAAAGTGAAGCCTTGCGGATACACTCTGGTTCCACTGCATGGGCATTGCAGACAATAAATAACTGTGATAACAGTTGTAAATTTACCTGCAGGTTTATTTGCCGCCTACCCTTAGAGAGACTATAAGCCATCCATCCGCTCTTACTGTGAGTTTTCTTTTGATAGCTCACCATCTGTGCCCCCACCCTTCTGCCCTTGAGCTTCTTCGTATCCCTCGCAGATTTTTGTACAAGAAATACATTTTTTTTTTGTAAACAAAGCACCAAAGTGTCAGTCGCCATCTATCGCTGTACCCGTTTGCTAACCCCCTTTCTCTCGAAAATCAAATGATTCAGCGATAGGCTCAAGTACAATTTATTTTTAAGTGATAGTTCTTGCGTAAAAAAGGTTGGTGTTAGCTTGTACTCGCGTTACAGAGATTGAAAATTACTGTCGTACTATACACTTGCCACATGCTGTCTCAAATAATTATAAACATGCCATACTCTCACCCAAACTAAAAAAGTAATTCAATAAATGAATGTAATTTCGACAGGTCTTGTTGATAGTGCACACCCTGAAAGCTAATGTTAGCATTGCTCTATTAGCTTTAGAGAAACCCTTTTCTCATCGTTCATTATACACATGTGAGAGGGTCTATCTCCCAATGTTGTTTTGTGACACAATGAAGGTATAAAACCACATCTACCTCTACCAAATTTTCCATCGACCGCACAACAGCGATAAAGGGGTTAGCAAGCGGGCAGTTTGACAGAAGGAAATCACTGATACACAAAATCAGGTTGATGCTACTCATAAGTTCATCATGCATATATATCTATATATCTATATATCTATATCTATATCTATATCTATATCTATATATATATATATATATATATATATATATATATATATATATATATATATATATATATATATATATATATATATATATATATATATATATATATATATGGTTATTGTTGTTTATATCCACTGTGATACAAGTGGACAGCTGGACAGAAGTTTTAGGAGGGACAAACAGGTTGATTGCTATCATAACTGCGAGAGCCTTTTATTTATACAATAATTTATTTGATTTCTTTTGAGAACTCACTGTGAATTTATCAAGACTGGAAGATAAAAAACATAAACTAGTTGCTCCTGGGTATCTACAGTACTGTAAATACGCAGTCCTTGATTTGTGCCCCATTGTTTTGTCAAACTTGTCAAAAGCCATTCCCTAAACAAAGGTTATTCTTTTAGTCTGTTTTACTCACACAAGAGCCATAATCTTAGACAACTTCAAATAGCACAGAATACATTATATACGTATCAACGTGCTAACAACACTTGATACCAGCAATTGCAAAAAATGGTTTGCCAGTAAAGTAAAATTACAATTGATTGGTGGGTTGATTTTGACCGTTCTTACATTTATCTTTGGAGAACATTTTATGTGACAAACACTACAAATACATTTTAAATAAAAATCCTTCTCTCCCAAATCGATTTGTGAAAAATGTCACACTACATGGAATGCTTTCAGGGGAGAAACTTGTTATTACTTTTGAGAAGCTAAGGGAAGAAAAAAAAATTCTCAAGTGCTAAATAAATTCTTTGAAACTCCAGCCGTGTGTGTTGCTATACTGTATAATTTTGGCTGCAGAAAAAGCCCTTGTGGCTCCATGTGCCACCTGCTGCGGCGCTTAAATCAACAAGCATCAAATATTAAAAAGCCTTGAATGTGCGCGTGAGCTCTGACGGATCAAATCCATCTTCAAACCTGCCTGGCGAATTGAAAATCTTGACTTCTGGGACGGTATATTGTGTATATGAAATAGTGGTCATCGTGAGTGGTCACTGGGGTAGGGAAACGTTCAAGACGAGGGGTTATTTTTCACTTTGACCCCTGTCCAGTTTAAGATAGCGTCAGATGACCGAGAGCGAGGCAGATAAATCTCACATTCGAAGCTAATGCACACTGGAGTTAACAGTCCATGAAGGAAATGTATCCTCATATCGGACTTGAGGAATTGAACGCTGCGGTTCTCGCTTCAGTGGCACGTCTCATGTTGTTACTGATGTGTGTAAAATGAAAAAGTAGTGGAAAACCGTCGAGCAAATCAGAAACACCTTCTGAGGCAAAAATTTCAGTGTGTGGACTTGATGTTGTCATTTTAATATTCCATAACGCTGCTTTATATTTTTTTCATTTTAGAAATGTATTTGTATAGATAAAAACCTCCCTCATAACAGATATTAACCCTCCTCCGAAGCTGGGTCAATAAATGCCCCTGGCTACTGCTGTACTTGCAGAAATTGTATTTATTTAGTTGATTTATTATAGCTATTATAATTTGTCAAGGGCAAAAAAAAGCAATTCATATTCTGCAGTATATTTGTGCTTCACAACAACACAACAACCACAAGAAGCAGAGCAATAATGTATTTATTATAACAGATAATTTGAGTTTTGTAGCGTGGTGGACCGCGGTTAAAACGTTTGCTTCGCTTTTAGCAGGTCAAGGTTTGAATCTCTGGTTTTCCAGTACTTGTGTGGCTTTTCGTCATGTATTTCATTTCAGTGAAGACTCCAAACTGTCCGTAGGGGTGACCCCTTAGAGGACAACATTTTTTTTCATTTCTCTCCTTAATCTTCACTGTCTCCTGTGGATCAAAGTCCAGGATGAGCTTTCAACCCTGTCTCGTGTTCCTGGCACTCCCAAGTGCTCTTTAAGTGTTTTCTCGATAAGTCCCGCTGGATGAGAGCCATCATGACAGCGGATGCAGGAGGGGATTTGTCAGTGCAAAGTGTTGTTTTGATGGCTTGTTGATGGTCGCCTGAGACCAAGTCCTCTGGGCAGGTTGGGTTTTTTACCACCGTTCTGGACATGTCTGCTGAGAGCGGCGAGTCAATTACCGTTGACGCTAATTAATATTTACAAACTTCTTTAGTTTAATGGTTACATTACAATTATCATTTGAATTGTGAATGGTAAAATGTGCATTTTTTACATTGTGTGACTAACAGTTTATGAAAAATACAATTCATAGACTTCATTATATAAAAGGAAGTAAATCCATGTACAATGATGACAAAATAGAATACATTCATATAGTGGAACAAGCAATGGATTTCAATGTTTTGTTGAACTTAATAATACCAAAATCCCATCAAATCAGTGGCAAAAACATCAAAGAAATATTTAGAATGGATGGTCTACACATGCGTTAAAATGCCAGATTAAAAAAAAAAATGTACTAGAACATTATTTGCGATTAGCAAGAGAAGCACTTGGAAAATTATCTGAGCTGTCTTACTTTAATTTGTTTTGTATCATAGAAACCTGTCAAGCGTGTGTAGATATTGATTAATATCCATTTTACATTGGCATCGTACAACTTTTACAATATTATAGTATATAGTGTGTACCGGTCAGATTTCTCACAATTTCTGTCCTGTTTACATTCATTTTTATCTATAACCATTTGGGATCCACCCTATTCATTTGTGTCCACTATGGTGGACATTTCTTTTTGGACTTTATCTTTGGACTCCTATATGTTATTCAATCAAGTCCTAGTGTGCTCATTAGAGGACATTCTGGCCTTTGCGATGATGTTTGGGTGGCGTGCAATTACCTTTCTTGTCTTGCGAAAACAAAATGGACACAAAAGTGACACAAACTTATAGGCTGGGTCATTGAACCCCTTAAACGGTATATTTACATTTTTGCTTTGTTGAGAGTGTGGTCTTAAACTTACCCACACAACTGAATCATCAACATGATGCCTCCAAGTTCAAATGTTCTTTTGACACTTTCCACAGCATCGTGAGTCATTGTCATTGTGAGGTGGGAGAGCGGCACGTTGTTTTTCCTCGTGCTGGCTTTGGAAACACGGTGAGACGCTCTCAGGAGGAGCGCAGCAATCTGACTGAACATCCGCACTGGCCAGATGCTCATCCATAGTCAATGAGCGCCAAAAGGTAAAAAGACGGCGGCTGCTGGGAAAGCATGGTGTCATTAGTCCTGTGGGATGCGGAATCATGTGAGCTCAACTTTGACCCGTGTGCATGACAACGATCCATTTACAGGTGCCAAAGGTCTCCATAAATAAACATGGCGCTATTAACTCAAAACATGTTGGAAACTTGGCCTCATGCTTGTAATATTTATTCTGTGATGTGACACATAGAAGGACCCAGTGATGGTAAATAGGAAACGTGTGATGAACTGTAAAAGACTGGTTGCTTAGTACAATCTCCTCAAATAAGCTTTTCAGACAATTTAAGACATTCTGTTAATCCCTGTACAGTACAAATTTAAGACACACCTTGATTTTGGGGTCAAATTCTGGTACAGTGGGCCCCCGTGTTATGAGATTAATCCGTTCCGCGGTTGGGGTCGTAAGACGAATTCATCGTATGGCGGGCAATCCAAACTTATATTAAATAGCTGATGCGTTTAGAACCCCAGGTAAAAACATCAAAATTGTACATACATATTGAAAATTGGTACCAAAATAGTATAGTAAATGCTACGTATATAAAATACACATGTATACAATCAGAAAACATCATAAATAAAAAATATAGAAAGGATTTATTTACCTTTGAGTGCCGCTTGTTATGCCCATATTCCCAAGTAAGGGTAGCCTAGGCTAGGCTAGCTTCATATTTCTTGATTATCTCCAGCATCGTTTCGATATTAATCATCTTCTTCTGTTTAACATCACTAGCAATCTTGGGACCCATGGCTAACCCATTAAAGTTTGAATTAACCTGTAAAATCCACTATAAATACAGTTTTGTAACCACTCGCGATAGAACGAAATTTTACCGTTCCGCCATTTTTAAACGAGTGAGGCCAACCAATATTAGACCACCATCTCCGTGAGGAGACGCCGACCAATAGCAGACCGGCACTGCAGTGACGCATTGCATGGAGGCATTGACAGGAACAGAAAATAAGTGCAATTACCTAAAAACGCCTGCAGATGGAGACAAAACAACACAAATACAGCCAAGTCCCTAGGGTTATGACAGTTGTTTTTGTTGCAAAACTGGTAAAATACCAAAAAGAGGGGAAGAAAAAACTATAAAAGTATTCCACATCGCAACATGAAAAAAACATAAACCAGGGACGCTGTAACACAGGGGTCCACTGTATACATATTTTGTGTTTTGACAAATGTTTGTGGTTGTGCCTTTTCTAGCCTCAGCTATTCTTGTTTTGTTAACTCTCTCCAAAGGCATAAAATGGAAGCAAAACTCTGCTACTCCTCACTTAGCTTTTTCCTCAACTGTTCCTTTTGTGATAATGATCAAAAGTTAAGCTATTTGGGCATCATAGATGTGAACAATAATAACTTCACTTAAAAGGAACGCTAGTGTTTAGCCTTGTTAGCTAGCTACCCCTAGCTGGTAGCTAGGTCGTTATGGCCCTGCTTAGTTAGCCTTGTCCTGAACATTACATGGTAGTTCCAGACTGTTGCTCTACCAGTTTCCTGGTCAGACTTGAAGTCATTTTCACTCCAAGGCAAGTATGATGATGTCATCGACAAGTGCCACTAGTCAGCTGAGTCTGCAGTATAAGTAAAACCGTAAATCAAATGTATACATCTCTTATAGGACTGATGTTAGTTTCAGTCTGAGTTGAGAAAATGGTGAAATTTACCACAGAACCAAAGTGCAAGTCTGACTATTTTTTTCTTCCCAAAAGCATCCTTGAGCGTGTGCGTCATAGACCAACTGCACTTGTGCCTACGGCCTGGATTCAGGCAGCTGAGGTAAACAGTGCTTTGCTCCATCTTTCTATAGAGAATCTCAATAGCCTTTCTTCTAACTGAATCACCATTTATCGCTAGGTTCCACTTCTACAGTCAAGACGACCACCTCAGCAGGTAATAGGAACTGCGCATTATTCTACTCTCACACTCTAGCTTGTGTTTGACTGCACGTCAATGGTGGGGATTTGTAAAAAGCTGAAAACGCAGAGTGTTTTTCTGTGTTCAATCAATTTCAGCACAGAGGCAGTGAGGTGCTTTTATTGCTTAAAATGCAACAAAACAGTGTGCTGGAGATGTTTGCGCCATGAGATAAAAAGATGGAATACATTTACATGAACAGAGATGAAACGCCGCAGTAAGCCGGCAAAGCTAGAAAATTAGGTCCAAACAGTGTGAAGGTTCAGCATTAATCTTGTTTCCAGTGGCGGCAACCCGGAATAGCCCTGGAGGTCTACTGCAAAGTTACTTTTGTCCTTGACGCAAACCAGGATGCATCTGATGAATAGAACACTACGGAAACCTTCATCCTAAATGATGACAATAAATAGGATGACTCAGAGATGCCATCCTGACGTTCTTCATCCAAATTGATGCAATGCAGAGAAAAAAGTAATTTCATTATCATGCGTCAATGCAGCCTAAAATAAACTAGCTATGTTTAGGCTCAATGTAATTGTTGCGCACATTAATGTAATATTCCCTAACAGACATTTTTACTCTTGTACAATCAGGACATACTGAAGGGTTACTTTGTTTACTGTGATCTTCTATTAAATGTTAACATTTTTTTTTTTTAATTTCATGATTACTGGTATTATTTTAGGCTCGAATACATTTACAACTGCATTTAAGATTCATATATATATATAAATATAAACCTGAGACTAACAGTTATTTTCATAATCTGCCTGTTTTGGTTCATCTTTTTTTTAATTAACAACAAGTTACCGTTTCAAATAGGCAGTGCAGAAAATGAACAAATATTATGATTCAGTTATTGATCGGGAAATAGGCAAAAATGTTGATTGTTTCTATCCAAAATATACAATTGTTCTATTATGATTGAATATAAAAATAATCAGTACGCTTTAATGGTGAACTACAGAAATCACGTTTTTTAAATATTTACATATATAAAGAAGTGTTTAGAAAATTTACTGAGGAAAAAGTGAAACAGAGATTTGGAGAATTTTTAGTAATCCAAACAATTAACTGATTATCAAAAATAATGATCTATTAATTCACTAATTAACTAGTTAAATTAATCATTGCACCTCTATAAAAACATACTGTACAAATTGATGGTGAAGTCATATGATAATTCTATAGTTATATTATATTGACCATGATTAAATATAAAATTAAATATAAAATCCCAAAGATTGAATGAAGAGCTGTATTTATTTACAACAATTTATATTTGAACATCTCACAGTATGATGCAATTGTATATCACCTTAATAATTTATATTTGCAAAGGAATACGGTTCAGTTTTGGATGGCGTCCTTAATGTTATGGCCGACGGCTATATTCCATACTGCATGTGTGCCTAATAAACTAGTTAACCAAAAGTGGGCAGCACTGTGGTTATGTACTGTATATGGAAAGTTTGATTTTCTCTTGCAGTCGTGCCAAGGTGGCCTGTCACTCAATTACAGAGTGATAATTTTTTTTTTTTTTTTTACATCCTGGGGGAGGCAGCCGCTGTGGAGCGCTGTGAACCGAGCAGATGAGGCATGTTTCAATTCAAACGGGGGAAATCATCCTGAACTGAATCGCCTCACTATTTATGATCACGCGGCTTGCGTCCGCTAAATATTTGATCAATCTTTTAATAAGTGAGCAGCGCCGCTCGGGGGACGACTCCCCCCGGTTTACATTTGTACCTTGCTGAGGCGCAAGACAAACCGGCTGTCGTTATTATTTCAAATCCAATCTTGTACATGTATGAGTTTCACCGGTGAATCTTTTTAGCGACAAAAATTTGCATTAGAGGAGATGTCTCTCCCGGTATTAGAACATTTCTCCTCCCCCACACTGCACAGCTGCCAGCACCTTCACTCACTGACAAAATTGTTTTTATCTGTTCAAAACTGCTACTAAAGAACAAGATTGTCAGTATTGGACAACCTTGACCAGGAAATGGCTTTAACGGCCTTGCAGTCCTGTCATGTATTTGCATTCATGTAAATCTTTCATCTTTCTCCATCACAAAGTAACACGTTCAATACCATCTGGGATCATTTGGAGCAGCTTCAAAGGGCGGCATCGGAATAAAGATTTGTTCCGTGCCTTGGAAAATATTCAAATTTCCCACGCTATTTACATATTTTGTAGGGCACCGACGAGCAAAAGCGCAGGCTCTTCATTTTCATCATCCCCGTAGTGGTTAGACAGAAGATTTAGGGAATAGTGGTAGCAAGATATTATTCTTTTAAACTTTGAAAAATGCGAGCGATAGACGCCTGTTTTGCTCCGATTTATGACATGTTGACAAAAATGCTTACAGGTGAGCGTTGTAAGGTGTTGGATGTTTGACTCATCATCCCTGAGTTACTATAGTACATCAACTTGGAGACAAATGGAGGCTACTGTGATTTACAATGATCTAACAAGTCGACTCAAATAACAGATTTTTTTTGGTGACATTTAACCAGTCCTTCTCAAATAGTGATGCAGGCTCCAGTGGGGGCGCGAGGCGAACCAAGGGAGAAGGCTTAGTTTTTGTCAAGTGAAGTGTAATAGCAAAAAAATAGGGATTGGCCTTCTTTTTCAGGCACTTTGATTTACTTTGTCATTTTTTTCAGCTTCAGACTTATCTGTAAACTGTATGAACACTGTAAAAAAAAGTAGGTAAGTTATCAAAAGTTGATTTATCCATCCATCCATTTTCTAGAGCAGTATCGCTGCCTATCCCAGCTGATTTTGGGCAGTAGGCGAAGGACACCCTGAACACACCCAATCACATCTAAGGACAATTTAGTGTGTCCAATGTACCTGCCATGCATGTTTTTGGAGTGTGGGAGGAGGTCGGAGTGCCACGAGGGCTCGGGGAGAACATGCAAACTCCACATGAAGGCCAGAGACAGCTGGAAATGAAATCGGGTCCCTGAACTGTGAGGTTGACGTGCTAACCACTGCACCACGAGCCACTCAAAGTTGATTTATATGCGTTTTTCTTTTGTTAATGTTAAAAAAGGATACTGTTTTAGGGATACTTTTTAAAAAATAATAATCTTCTTCATAGTCGGCGCGAAGAGTGGGAGGATGCCGTTTTTTTTTTTTTCCTAGAGGGTCTTTGCAAAATGAACTTGAGACGCGCAGAATTAAACGAATATAACACCAAGATTGCTGTTTTCTCAACTTTTTATGAGTGACGTAAAAATGAAAACCTAAGATAGTACTGTTGCAAAATTGTGCACACCCTTATCAACTTAACTCAATCCTAAGCCTTAAAAAGCACTTAAAACAACCACCGCACAAAAATAAAACAGAAGAGGCCCTGGAATTGAACCCTGTGGAATATCATATGACAGCGGGCCAGTGCAAGAGCAACCAGGTCTAACACAAAAGTTAAAAATCCCGTAGCGCTACAACTAATGCCCAAATGTTGTCATTTAGCAAACAGAATCAGA
Source organism: Hippichthys cyanospilos (assembly GCF_059441005.1). Lineage (NCBI taxonomy): Eukaryota > Metazoa > Chordata > Actinopteri > Syngnathiformes > Syngnathidae > Hippichthys > Hippichthys cyanospilos. The sequence goes on from NC_142385.1 coordinate 6,939,752, forward strand.
AACGATCACATCCAGGGCTCCATTTTATTTGCCAGAACAAGTCTAAAAAATTATTTTGAGTTGTAGACATCCATAATTTTTTACTTTTTTTATTTTAGCCATTGTGTCCCCATATCTGGGTACATTCACAAAATTAACACATTTCATAACTTCAGATCAATGCAGAAATATGACATGTCTGTGTGAGCTTTTGCACATTGATTTTTGGCCTTAATATTGACTCACCTCAGCAGTAATTAAGACCTTATATTTGTCCACAACGTGTGGGGGACAGAAAAAATATAGTAATAATAATAAGAGCACAATATAGAGAAATTACACAATCATTTTTGTGTTTACACATTGATTTTGCTTTCCCCTCAAGCCTTGTAATATGGCAGCGAAGCCAAAGAACTCGTAATGCTGAGTTTCAAGCGCTTTCTGTTGATTTTTGTGTTAGACAATGAAAAGCTAGAAAAACATTTTACTTCCAAATAAAAATGTGACCTCAGGCCAAGGAAAATCTTTACTGCTGCCTCTCCAAACAGTTCCTGCATGTCCTCCCCCTTTAACTTGTCAGCCATCCACTGCAGGTTTAATTGCAAATTCAGTCGGATGCATTGCGATTTACTCAGAGTGCGCTGCTGTGACGGCCGAGTGAGTGGCGTATTTTTAATGCGCACTAAAGTTGATAAACAACATTTTGTTTTTATAGCTGCAGACTGACTCCTGAAGTGCTGGGATAAGACAATGGCAGCAGCACGGAAGACAAAATAAAAGCTTCTCAAGGGCTTCATATGCAACATTTCTACACTTCAACTTTAATTTACCCTGTTCGACAATCTTCTAGCATTACAAGCGAAGACGTGTGAGATTACATTTAGTTTGACGCAATTTGCTGTAGTCAGAGCAACAGGATACACTCAGAGAACTGAAATAGAAATTTGAGAGGACAAGCTGGTAAGATAATGGATTGATGACGCGGGTTTGATGCTGGTTCCTGCTTTCCTGTTCTGAGTTTGCCTGTTCTCCAAGTGCCCGCATGGGTTTTCTCCGGGTAGTCCGGTTTTCTCCTACACTAACAAAAACATGGTGTGTCTGTAACATAAGTGTGTTTGTGAGAGTGAACGTTTGGCTTTGTGTGCCCTGTGATTGGCTGGCAACCAATTCAGCCCTGTCTACTGCCTATAGACAGCTGGGATTCCTGCAACCTTGGTGAGGCTGAGCACATATACACACACACACATATATATATATATATATATATATATATATATATATATATATATATATATATATATATATATATATATATATATATATATATATATATATATATATTTATCCTCTCCCCTCTGTTTGCTTGCCACAGGAAATAAAAAGAACTGAATTAACTTTTTAAAAGGCTTTCATAAAGTTATAATTAACCTCAAAAGTTAATGTTTTGACTTTGTCCGCCCTGATTAATGTGTGTGTGTTTACCTGCACATGTCTACTAAATGAAATTGCAAACAGAACCTGTAGAGCATTAATAGACTAATCAATAAGAACAAAATAGAGTACTGTACCCCCAATAGATCACAAACAAATTTCAATAAGCGAGTTGGCACATAAATCTCACTCCCATTGTTAATGAGTCATGCTAACAATCCATCTCTCGCCGTGCATGTCCTCTAAGAGTTAATTAAAGGTAGGCCTGTAATTAACTCTCAGAGGGAACCATTTGTCTACAGATTTGCTTTTTCTTATCACTGCTGCAAAGGAGTGACCAATGTAAAAAAAGAGTGGAAAATAATGCAGCAGCTGAGCAAACAAGCTCTCCATTTTGGCAAGTGTACATGGATGCGGAGTCTGGTCGTCACAGACTGGCAGTGTTTGCAAAAAACGGCCTTTAAAAAAAAAAAAAAAGTAATGAAACAAGGAATGTGTTAGTTGAAGCAAAATTATAACCTAAAAGAACAGGAACAATTGACTTGGCTTGATAAAATTCCTTATCAAAGCCATGTAAATATACTTCCAACACTAGAAGTCATACTTGGGCTCCTACTAGTGGTAAGTGAAAGAATTACTCAATTAAATTTTTAAACTGCATAATGTTTGTTTCATTGGATTTAAAAAAAAAAAAAAATTGGTACAGTCAAGTTGTACTTAACTTTGAAACGCAAAACATGTAAGTACAGTAATCTTTTGGAAACATTTTACTTAGGTACAATACATTTGAACTGATGCATTACTAGAATACAGTAATAACACAAGTCGGCTATTTTTTCTGCTCTACCTCCCCATCTGTCAGCGGCTATGACCTCGAAAGGTTTATTATACTGGTTGCAGTTAATTGACTGGAGTAGTTCCAATCAATTAGCTCTCCATTATTTACCCGGCGAGTCCCCGCAGAATTCGTTCAGACAACAGCAATTACTGCATGGCTCATCCTCCTCGCTTCTGGAGGAGAACAACGCTCATTGCTTGGCGCTTGCTGTTTATTATCTTCTGCGGACAAAAAAAATAAAATGAACAGCAAACAAAGTTATTGTGGCATCTGTTGCAGCATTATACAGTACATAAATGGAATTGTCACAGATGAATCCAAAGTCTGAGTTACATTCTGGGACTATTTAAGTAACAGCGAGAAAACTTTACTCATAAGAAGTTCATCATTTAAAAATTCATGTTTTTTTTCTTTTTTTTTTTTACGCTCGCTCTAACACGCCACAAAAGTCCTGTCTGAAGAGAAGTTGGTGTCAAGGAAGTATGCAATGGAATTTGTTGTCATTGCACATGTGCAACAAAGTTCAAAAAAAGGGGAGAAAATAACAGTCATAGGAGCAAAGTTTGGCCTGGGTCGTTAGTGGAAATTTCAGTGTCATATGCATGTACAAGAGCATTTTTGGTGCATTCTTTAACTGTAAGCCGTTCATTTTATGTGTAATGTTTTAAAAGGTGTTTGAAATGACATGAAATAGTTTGGGGTGTATAGTTTGTGGTATATTTAGAGTTTAGGGTTAGGGTTGCAGCTATAGAATAATTCAGTATTTAGATAGAAACCTAAAGATCTCAGAATTTTTGGGTATTCAGACAAAAATCAATAGTTTTGCAAGGTTTTAAAAATAACTATGAATACAGATGACAAAATACAATCCCACTTTATAAAACTAAAATTTCAATGTTTGATGACTTACATATTAAAATTGAATTTGAACCAAGTGTAGCTGCAGACTATTTTGCTCTCTACATGAGTGTGATTTTAAACAAATATCTCCCCATTTGATTTATTTGAGGTCAAAACCACAGTAGCAGTTTTTGAAGGCTAAAAAAAAGCACATTTGAGTAAGTCCAGTTTTAAAAAAAAGTTATCAGTAGGAACAGTAACAGTGCCAGCTGAGGCATTTGTGTCTGTTAGGAAAAATGATTGGATGTCTCCCACCAGCTTTTTTGAAGCTGTTGAGTGATGCTAGCTGCTAAGGAAGCTAGCATCTGGTGTGGCTTGCTGTTACTAGCTTCCAACACTGAATCTGCCTCTTCTTGCTGACACCAGGCATCTAATAATAAATGCTAGTGTAATTAAATATTTTGAAAGCATCCTTGATTTGCATAATAATCAAATGAACTTGATTTGAGGCTGTAGTGTTGTTGATGTTTATGATGAGTCATCAACTGTTACGCTGGGATCTACTTCATAACAAACGTTTATCCAAGGTGCTGATGATTTTGTATCATTTGGCTAGGTGAGGGTTATTTTTTAAGTGTTTTTTTTTATGTTACCAGAAATACCAGAGGCACAAAAAAAGGAGCTTTTTTTTTTATTACTCAAGGACCTGTTTGACCCCTATTTGGGGATAGGGAGAGTGTAGGTTGAATTGCTTGTGTTTTTTTTTTTTTCACTATTCACAGGTTGGCTTGATGTCTATACCCTGCAAATAGCAAGGGATTTTCATAAATACATTGATAGAATTCAATGAAATTGGGTCATTTCTGACCTTGACACGTGGCTCACTGATTGGGAGTAATTTCTTTAAATAAATAACCATTGTCCAGTTTTTACTATTGGATGTTAGAGCTTGAAGCTACAGAATCACAATTCAAAAACACCATGTTATTATGTACGGAAGACTTATAGTGCAAATATGGTAAGGAAATTACGTACAGTTATTGGTTATTTTTTATGTTTTGAGGGGGCATCATTTTGAGGTGGGACATTTACTGTTGATACAACTTATGGTATTCAGCACAGGCTCCTATTTGAAGCCGGTCGACTTCGCTCTGGGACCATCTGTGACAAAGCTGTGCAGCATGGGGTGGGGAGTGTGTGGGTGGCACCTGAAAGAGATAATGTGGTGGCGAGTGGACAGGGAATACCACAGCTCGAGAGGGAGATGCTTTTCAAGTCTCATCATGCTTAGGAAGGTTTGCAAGAAAATAGACAACACCAGTGCAGATTTGGTCCACTTTATCTCAAAGCGGCATGACGCAGTGCAGTCCTCATAAAAATAAGTCACTGTGCCTTATATTATGGGCAGTGAGCGTGCGTGTGCAAGAGGCAGGTGTCCTTATCGGCTGTGGAGGTCAAGTCAAAGCCATTAAAGTGGACTTAATATAAGTTCGAGCAGCATTCACAGATTGTCCTCAGGCTACACGCGTGACCTTTGCAGGACAACATCCAATATCTTGTTGTGGTGAATTAGCCCCTAACACCAGGATATAAACTAGTCTGATTTCCGTCTTTCAATGGGATGAGGAGAAGGGAGCGGATTGTATGTTCGACTGCCAGGCTGATGGTGTCTTTACATGCATGTTTTAATGACGCAACGTTACGACAGCTGGCTTGTCCCGGGGATAAATGCTAGATATATTGTTCCTCTCGCTGAATGCATTCGACGGGAATGATTTTTTTTTTTCTTTTTCTTGACCATCTGCTTTTCATGGGACTGCGAGGTAATTGTCTTTGGAAAAGCCAATTTTGCGTGCCTTAATGGCAAAGCTGTGACTTAGCATGACAGGGAAGTTGAATATATGTTGTTCATTCCCTAATTCAGTGCTTATACTATACTTTGCAAAGCCCCTTTCACACCACTGCACACTGACTATAAATAAGATTATAATCCATAAAAATTGTATACTTAAATCTATCCTTTTTTAAGATGCGCAAAAGACAAAAAATAAAAACATAAATCAACTTTCAGCAACCGGGAAGTACTTTTTTTTACAGTGTTTATACAGGTTACAGGTTAGTCCAAAACAGAAAAAAAAATACATCAAAGTGCCTGAAAGAAAAAAATGAAGGTGGCAAACTTTATTTTATTGCAACTACACCACATGGCAAAAACAAAGCCGTGTCCCTGGGTTCCTCCGCCCCCGGCATCACCCCACTATTTGAGAAGGACAGGCCTAACTCAACAACATGGACTCTGATAACCTAAAACAGTACTTCTCAAGTGGGAGTACGAGTACCCCTGGAGGCACACAAAGGTATTTCAGCAGATAGGTGATATTTTAACTAGGTTTCTGAACCTATCAGCAAATCAAATTTATTGTTTTTTTAATTCCAGTACAGGAAAAATTGCTTTTTCATTTCAAATTAAGAGCAAATTAAATAGAACATGAAGCAACTAATTGGTAAATTGTGTTATAGGTAGAGGTGCACATAATTTTTTTTCATGGGTTACCCACATGAGTATCAGGATAAAGTGTTTAGTACGCACACGTTCTCTCATTAAAAATTCTTCCTCACCGTCTGTGTGTGCGCACGGTGAATGTTGCCTTATCCAAGCCTTTGAGTTCAAAAAGTTTCATAAGTTCATCAGTTTGGAACCCAGTTTAACCCTTTCACTCCCGTTGGGACAATGCTTCCCTGCGCTTTAAAAAAAAATGGCAGTGGGTACAGCAATGGTAACAATAAGAGGAAATGGCATCCCAGTGGTTCATTACACACCTATCTACAGATTTTAATGGCATTTAGCAACTTTACCATTGTCACATCCCTGGTTTATCATGTCTTTTTTGTTGTAGGCGAGGTCCTCCTGCCACGACGAGAGGGCGGGGTCACTGGCCGCGCACCTGACGACCATCGTCATCAAGGCCTTACTTAAGGCGGCCGGCGCAGGAGGACAATCGCCAGGTTATTCCATGAGCCACTCTTCATTGAGGCCTTAGTCGTTCCCAGTGTTTTCTAATCCCGAGTCTCCGCAGTTGCGCATTTTGTTTTGTACTTTGCCTTGTGCTTTTTGCTTTGTTGCTCGTTTGCCTTTTGCTACTCCTCCAGGCTCTTTTGTTGTTCCTTGTTTTTTGATTGTCCTCCTGCTGACCTCATCCCCTTGTGCCAGACTACTTAATCGTTTAGACCCGTTTGGTCTCTCTTTTTGTTGCACCTTTTTCCCCACGCTTGCCGTGCGATTTTTGTTAATAAATCTTTGAAGCTGAACCCTGCGTGTCGTGTCGGGGTCCTCAACCCACTCGTGTCTCGGGGTTATTCCTAACAACCGTACACAACAAGCCAGTGCTGGGCCCACTCTCAAAAAGGTAGGTTGCATTGTCAATTTTTCATCAATCAACCATCTAGTAGTGCGGAAATATATTGATAATATGTGCTATATATATGTGTGTGTTATTTATTACACGGATTACGATATATTGTAGGCATTTGGCGATCATTTTCACTTATTTGGCAAGTTTTTAGTTCAATTATTAGGGTCTATGGGACATACAGTCCCAGATGTATTTCTTGGCGGAAATGCAAGTGTGCATTTTTTTTTAACTAATTTTCCAAGTGTCCTAGACTCATAAACAAGTAATATATGCCATAAGTTTGATTTTCTTTGTAAAAAAAAAAAAAAAAAAAAAAGTAAAATCAGCGTCACTGCTAAGTTACACCATGTAAACAATCTCCTTCACAAGAATGATATGCAGCCCCAACAGCCAGTCCAAGCTTCTTCAATAAAAAAATATCCTCAGAATAAGAAGACACGAGATGCCTAGTTTTATGACAGGCGAGGAGAAAGCTAGACAGAGCTTGTGTTGTTTCCGCAGTTTTCCCCGCCCAATTGGATTGAGCCCTCCTTCCCTCCTTCATGTTATGAACGGCCAAAGGAAAAAACGGATTACACGGCTTACAAATCACATCTAGATGAACTTTAGACATCAATTCAACCAAACAGTACCACTCCGGAACCCCCTTCAAACCCGCTGGCCCTGTAGCCAATTAGTAACTTGAAGGAACAAAATGCAGAAGTGGTTTTTGCAGAGAACAAACAAATACAGTTAGTTGCATCTGCACGGGTGACCACATCCGACACCACCTGCATCCACGCATTGACGCAAAAAACACTTTGAGCAAAGTCATTTCCTGGCTCGATTGGGTTAGGTCCACAACACATCGGCACCAACCAAAAAGGTAATATACATTTGGGTCCCCCTTGGCACCCCCGCCGGCACCAGTGACCTCACCACTCCAACTCCGTACAATTGGGACGCCCCCAAAACGAAGACACAGTGAGCAACACAGTGTTTAGAAAACGAAATGACCAATTGACCCTTAACCGATTTAAACCCAACGGAGGGACGAAGTAGAGTCCAAGAGCCAGAGTACAAAATGACAGAGGAGCATAACTTACAATCTATGTGGTCATAAACACATAAATACACAGGAGCAACATTAAGGGAGGAAGTACAGGGCAACACATCACACAAATCGAATTGGAAAGTCTGAATAGTCCCCGGAGTGTCATTTAAGGAAACCCGACTCAGGAATTTTTTTTAAACGTATCTGTGAGACCCTGAGAACTTCTTTTCCCCATCATACTGACGTCGTTTAGCTATTGCTCCTCGATTAGCTTGTTTGTTAGCAATAAGTAGCACTGCATTCACATCCTCTTCTCATACTTGTCAAATAAAGGATGAGTGAAAATATTTGGCCTTGTTTCATCCCACTGCTGTGGACATGAGCGGTAAATCTCGCAGCACATAAAAGTGTGCTTCAAGCTATGGCACATTTTGGAGCCAATTTTCAGAACAAACACAAACATTTTTTTCTGGCCAAGGCTCGGTTATCATGGATGAAATTAGGTAGATACGCTAATATGCAAAGTGAAGCATGGGAAGTTATGCATCAGTGATTTCTGTCGCGCGTTCATACCTGCGTACTAGTTATGTGCACCCCTGCTTATAGGGCCTCCCATCCAAAAATGCTTTCTGCAGGTTAGGGGGCAAATTTAGCTTCTCCTTCAAATTCAGAGGTCTTTGAAGAAGATATCATACAGTGCTTCCTTGAAATTGACTTCTGATGTCTGCAAAATCCTTAAGGACCTCTCAAATGTCTGAGTCCAAATGGATTTGATGACATGATTGTCTGTAGAAAATTGATTTCATGTATTTTTTTTTCTGTCTGGGGCAGCATTGCTGCACTTTAAGTGTAAGTCTCACCAAGATTTTACTGCAATATGGGTCAATTTGACAAAGCCGTGTGTAAGTCGACCACTGACTTTAATGGTTTTAGAAAAAAAAGTCATGCGAACCCCCACCCCCCAAAAAAACCCCCAAAAACTGTGTTATTTACATTGAGAGCCGCTAATGCATGATTATCAAGTCAACTGTTGCCATGATCATGCTTCCGAAGATTTCAAAATAAAACTGCACCAAGGCTGTTTTTACTGGAATTGATAAATTATGCTCCAGTTTATTTTGAAGAATTGGCTGGCTTTCTCACTGCGTTTGGCTGTTTTACTATATTACAGTGGACTGTCAATATGAGAGTCACGGCCCACATGTGTATTTTAATTCGTATGCTGTCTACTAAACTGATATCACAGTAAAAGAGGTGCTATTAATTTTTCGTATTATTGCTGAGATGTATTTGCCGCTCATACAACTTATTTCACAGTTGTGTGAAAAAAATTGGTCTGCTCTTAGATGCGATTATAAACTGACCCCTCAGTTTGGGAGTTGAAACTTACAGAAAAAAAAAGTAATTTATAGAGGAAAAAATATCATATATTGCACGAACCAGAAATTAACACTGCTTGAACTCTACCGTAGCTCTAGGAAAACTACAAGAGCCCTCCTAACTTACCATTCAAAAGATTCTCTCTTAGAATCTACATTCATCTGATTAGCATCTTTTCACTTTTCAGTCTTCCTCTGGCACTGACCTCTAAGGTTTATTATCCTGATCGCAGTTAATTAATGGAGCCATTCCAATCAATTTTGCTCTCCGTGACTAAATCCTTCCACATGAAACCGTAACCCACTTATCCAACACATTACGGAATTCTCAAATGGTCATGTTACCATGACATGTACATAGTTGAAGATCGTACAGTTCAGCTCCCGGGTTTCTGAGTTGTGACGGAGCAATCTGGGACCTGACTGACCCCCCCCCCTCAAAAAAAAAAAACAAACAAAAAAAAAAACACTCCTTTTAATACCCAAGTGGGTATTTTGAAACTGCCATGTCAGCAACTCTTCTCGAGGACGTTTGAAAGAGACCTGTTTTAGCTAGAGGTGAGGGACCTAAATGACATGAATTTGCCAACTTGAGGAATTGCGTGGCTAAAATCTACAAAAGTCTTACACAAGACTTTCATAAGTAAGCATGATACTTAACTTGGACTTTGCATACACAGTATGACCAAAACAGGCAGATTCTTGATTTTTCTTTTTGAATTCTTTAATGTGCAGTCTTCCACAGTTATAACACATTCAAGATCACAGCAAGATATTTGAACTCAATTACCGTATTTCTCAGACTACAAGTCGAACTAGCTTAGATGTTGTTCTCAACTTTTTTACTTCAATTTGGGTGAATTTCACAGAAATACGATTATTAAAGTCTACCCTTGACTTTAATGGTTACGTAGATAGCGGCTGTCAAATTATAACACACAGTGTAGTTAAAATGATGAGATTACGGTACTTTTGGGCGCATTTCCTTGTCAAAGATCGAAAAATATACTGTTGCGGTTATGGGGGGTGGGGGCAGAAACAAGACAGGTGCAAGGTGGTGTATGCGTGTGTGTAGACGCAAATGCTGGAACTAATGTTGCAACAATAACATGATTGGAAGTTTAAATGCTTTTTTATTTTCACACAACTGTATATGAATTTGTTGAAAAGCCCTAAAAGTCATCATCACTATCTGACACGCCAAATAGCTCCTCTTATCTCCTCATCAGTTTTTCAAACATCCTAGTTACTCTTCAACGGATAGTCATCTTCGGACTCATCCAATTTGATGGAAATGAAGGTCAAATTTGCTCATTATCTTACTTGGGATGTTCTTTACCCAAGTCAAAGTCCACCAAAAAAATGATCCAAGCAGCCTTGTTGTTGACAACGAAGAGGAAATTAGGGAGCACTTGACAAAAGTAGATTTTTACTATCTGTGCAAACACTCTAAAATGGATTAATACTATATTGAATTAGGTGTATATATAATAATTTTACGCCTTGTAAAATACTTATTACTTATTTCGCATTCAAATCAAAGTTATTAAAACACAGATACGTGGAAAAAAAATGGGTCTGTTTTGCATTATGCGGTTAAGTCACCCCCCCCCCCCCCCCCTTATGGGGGTTGGAAATGAGGAAAAAAACAAGACTTGTACGGAGAAATACAGTAATTCCAGAAACATTTTTACTAGGCATCGGATGAGATACAATCAATCAATCATTCATTGATTGACGAGATACAAATTCTCATCACACGAGATCTCGTCCCATCCTTAATTTTAATAATATTGTTTCATTGCCTACCTTATTATTTGCTCGATTGTGGAATGCGGTCTGTTTTTTAAAACATGGATTTTGAATGTGATAGCTAATCAAAACAAGTACAGCAACTGAGTGATAAGTGGCTGAAGTCCAAATTCATATTGCAGGGTTTGTCCCGGTTTTCTCTGCCATTTTTTATGACATGCATCAGTTAATGAAAGGCCGTAAGCAGGCTAACAGTCCCAGGAGTCCGCACAAGCATCTGCTAGCTTGTCACAAGGTCAACTTGCTTTGAAGGCAATCCATGCCGAGATAATTAATTGGCTGTAATTAACGCTACTTAGCTAACGTGAGAAAGTGACGCTTCTTATGACTATTTTGTCTTATCATAGACGGGAATGTTAATTTTTAGACAGAGACCTGAAAATAACGCTCCATTACCCTTGAAGTGACTCAGCTTCCTGTTCATCAGCATGCACGGAAAGGCACTCAATAAAGCTCTCCACACGCTAAATTAGCATGGCGGGGGAAAACAGGCAGATGAAATTGGTCCTCTGAATTGGCGTCCCCATAACAAATCAATATTCCGCTGTTAAGTTGCTTGTTCGGATCTCTCTTTTTCGAGGGGTTGGCCTCGTGAACCTCTGCGAGCGTTTGATGCATTTAGGGGTCGTGGAGTGTCGGGAAATGCTGCCGTGTGCAACACAAGACATGAAAAAGAGCTTGGCCTCCCTTCTCTGGTGGTTTTATTGATTTTAGATGGACATGAGGAAATGTCTTTATGCGGCGAGTTGGGAGAGCTGTGACCTCAGCGTGCCGCCAATAATAGCCACCTGTCTATCGGCACCTTTTGCCTGATGGAAACTTCCAAAGTCACGCATGAAGATGATGGAGCACAAACAAAACAGTCAAGTCCGAGAAAAGTCAAGAGGATAAACTGGTGATATTATAAGAATTTTTAATTCTATTATTATTACTGTCAAATCTTTTTGAATTGCAAAAGTGCATCCATCCAAAGAAAATTTTTCAAGTCATCACCCCACTTGGTCGACTTTTTCCGCCGGCCTTATTTTATACAGTTCCTCGTAGTTCAACTTCATTCTCATAAAAGCACAAATTAGTTTATATAATCAATACACACAGTTCAAAGTCCCGAGTTCAAATAAAGCTCGCTCCGGCCTCTCTGTGTGGAGTTTGCATGTTCTCCCCGAGCCCACGTGGGTTCTCACCGGGCACTCCGGCTTCCTCCCACTTCCAATAACATGCATGGTAGGTGTATTGGACTCTATAAAATTGTCCTTAGGTGTAAATGGGTGCGTGAATGGTTGTTGGTCCATGTGTGCCCTGCGATTAGCTGGCAACCAGTCCAGGGTATCCCTGACCTACTGTCAGAAGATTGCTGGAATAGGGACCAGCAAGCCAGCCTCTAGTAAGGATTAGCCGTTACAGATAATGGATGGATGTTGTAAAATGTAATTCTTAAAAGAATAATGTGTAATATTTACACAGTTATTCATAAACCGGATTTGGTTGAAGTTGGGAAATTGTGTAAAATGTAAATAAAAACAAAATACAAAAATTTAAAAATCCTTCTCAACCGATATTCAATTGAATACACTGCAAAGACAACCTATTAAACTTTTTAACTGATAAATTTGAAAAACTGTTTTTTGCCAAATAATAATTAACTTAAACTAATTAACTTAACTAAAGAGCAATTCTTAATTCTGGACAATGCGGCGTTAATAAAATTGATTTATTATTAGAAAATCACAATTTGTGAAATAACATTTTCCCTATTAGTAAAATCTCTTAAAATGAATTAAGATTACAACTTCTAATTTGCATTATATGACCTAATTCTTGTAAAGTTGATATTTTCGGGGGTCTAAATATTTGTTTAATATGCACTTTTGTAAAATGCCTGCTTCTGATTATTTTTAATTAAAATAAAAACCCACAATTTTGTTACTAAGATTTTTTACCCTATTAAAACTAATTTTATTTGGGGATTTTGGCATAATCTGAGATACGGCATTGTATTGAGGATGAATAGGAGGTGATCCAGCATGGAGCCTTGTGAGATGCCGTGGGCAACAGGAGCGGGGTGATGGTAGATGGGTTTTTATTCATTCTTTTGATACTTTATCATAATCGTGGGTGATGTCATATTTGAATGTTTTTATAAAAAAAGTAAAAGCTTTAGCTAGCACATTGATTTTGTGACAAAAAGACAACAGAAGAAAAAACATTTCCCCGGGCAAACATGCTTCATATGCAGTCGTGATTTTATGGCAACCACATGCTAAGCCATAACTGTTGGCTCATGAATAATATCGTAGCCATCGCAGTACGTGTTTTTTCTTCCTTCGTATATGTGCTGACTCGGGGTAAGAGCCATGTTTATCGTTAGGTCATAGCGTTTGATGCATAATATTGATCAGGCCAGTGAGAGAGCCCTCACAATCGGAGACAAGAACACTAAGACCATTGTCGACAGAACAAGACAATCACTTGTTCATTGACCTTTTTAAAAACGTAGAATCAATTCTTGGCCAGCGTGCTTTGTCATCCATCTCTGCATGTGACGTCACTTGAAAATTTGAAAGTAAAAAAACAGACAAACAAACATACTCATCCCTGCGTATTTACTGTTCAAATAAGAAAGCCGGCGAGACGGTTTACATTCATTTTCATTAGCTGCAGACAAATCGCGTTGGGGCGGGACTAATCGGATTGCGAAGGTTCTCCGACAAGCTGCTGCCGAAACCTGTACATTTGATTACTTGATTGATTCGATTAGTTCATTCGATCGGCGGCGAACGCTAAGAAACTGTAGGCCGCCCGAGAGTGCATATTTCCACCCCGGTATCCTTGCTTGAAATCCCCTCCCTTAACTATTAATCAAATTCAAATAGTTTTATCTGAATTCCTGGCAGGTGAATGAAAAATGACGAGCTTCCAAGTCTTGAGGGTGTTTGATGAGCAGTATAATTGGATTTGTGTCCTCATGAGACCTTGCCTTGACATTCCTCATTGCTCATTACACTTGTAAAGGCTTTGTTTTCGCCTTTAAATGAAGACTTTTTGTTCCTCGATGTTGGTTTCTCTACCATAGCGCAACTTGTCTTTGTTATATGCGCTCATGTCTAGAAATAAACATTGATGAGTTTTTACAAGCACTCCGCTGTGTCCTTGCTGGTTCAACAACCTATGTGGGTTGTCCTGGGTCGCCATGGCGACAAAAGAGCGGTTATACTTCTTATTAAAAGCCGGAGTGGCTTCAATGATTCAGATGTGTCCATTTTCAACTAACAGAGATTATAACAGCAATCGCGGGCATATATTCTTTATCTTCTGCAAACAATAACGAAAGAAAAAAAACATGGCGATAAATTAAATTTACTATATGAGAGCACATTTTAGTTTTTTTTAGGCTGCATCAGGCAAAGATGATTTAAAATGAGTCTTTTGATCTTGTCACAGAACAAAATCAATTCTTATTGCTGGAAAAAACCAGTGCCAAACGTTATTGGAAAAGGAAACCTCTACAGGGCCTGTATAGTTAGCATTTTCACTCATCTTTCAAGGCCGACAGAGTATTGTGTGCTATGTCTATGTAAATATGGGTGGTATCATATGAAAGATTGATTTCTATTCTTTACTTAGAATCTAATATCATTGTTATATTTGTGGAAACACTGCCATCCAATGCTCTGTTATCACTACAGTGCTCAATTGGCTTATATTAGGTAAGCATTTGTCAAGGGTGTCGGCTACCCTCCATGAAAAAACAAAACAAAACAAAACAAAACATATTTGATGAGAATTTTATCATTTATTATTGTTATTACTATTTTAAATGAAAATACCAAACCATTTCATATGGTGGGGGAAAGTGCAAAACAAAATCAATTGTGAAACATTGCATAAAACAAATTTAATTTTCAGAAAACAAAAAAATGGCATTATGTAAAGGCGTTTCAATGTTTGTAATTTTGGTTTGCACTTTTCAGCCACCGTACATTTCAGCAGACAAAAGAAGTTAATATTTTGTCTATAATTAATTTGATAACTATATACTAAACACATTTTTCGACTAGTGATAGAAAATGACTTTAATGTGCAGTCGTTATCCAGGTTTGGTCTTGTGATGTGAGCTGAGCTATGATTGGTTGTCACTGTATTTCCTGAGTACATGATGTTATTTTTATTTTTTTAAAGGCACTATTTAAAGCTATTTCAGTAATTGCACATGAAAAATCATTTAGTTATCAATTATAACCACAACTAAGATAATACTGCTGAAAATGGCTAAATAAGTTTAGTATTCCTTTAACCAAACTTGACGTTTGCGTCCACATTAGGGCAAGAATATGATGAATGTGTCGCCAGTGCGTGATGAGGCAATTATAGCGAACAGATGCTGAACAACAATTATGAGGGAAAGGACGGGGGTGGCCGACGCCATCATGTCAAGATCTGCGCCATGACAAGACAGACCGAAAGAAGATAATGACAAAAGATCAGCTTTAGTTTTTGATCATTAGTTGTATGACTGACTTCGATACTAAGGACACACAGCAATTTATTTTCCCTCAATATTTCAATTTAATGAGTATTTTTGAAGATCCTCTCCGCATGTTTTTATTTTAAACAAACACAATCGATAAATAACAATATTAGATTTCCACCCACCGCTGTTGAGAAGCACTTTTACTAAATAGCATGTTTGGGAATGAGAACCATCTTAACGAAAAGCGATTATGTGGTACTTTCAGGATTACAACAACCCGAGTAGCGCAATTAAAGTCCGGCCTCTTTGCTTGTTAAGACTGATTTATCGGCCTACTTAACCGGAGCGTGGTGATTTACGGACGGCCCTGAAGTGTAAAATGTCAACTGCGAAGAATCCCTGTAGCGTCTCCACAAGGGCGACGAGCACCATGGCATGAATAGTGAACATGGCTACTTCCGTATTCTCCACACCTCCCGGACAGTGGTCCGATTGTGCAGCTCGGGGCGCTGGCAGAACATGGGAGTGCTTAAAAATGAATGAGTCATTAAAGTAAAGCAGCCTCGCCCTGCTTCTGCGCCACTGTAAGAGTTATGCTGATATGAAAAAATAGAAGTCTTGTCGCTCTGTTGGGCGACTGCAAGGTAAGCAGAAGAGGAAAATGTATTTTCATGTGATATTGACTGCACTATAACGCACAATAAGATGACAATATTTTGTGCGTTACGAGGCCACTGCTATGCTTTCGCACTGTGCTTCAGAAAAAGTTGTCTTGGAGACTTTAAAAACTGAAGAAGAGATTTTTACAGACATGGGGAGAAAAAAAAAATCAGCATTCTGCCAGCGTGCAGCTGTCGGTGCTGAAAAGAAGAACCATTCATCAGCAGTGCAAACTGTCACTTTGAGCATTTTTGCTTTTTTCTGCTTCGTCAAAGAAGTTAGTCTTTTGTTGTCGATTAAAACGGAATGCCAACAGGAGAGGAAATCATTCAGTGAAACAAATATTAAATGAAGAGGAAGCAATCAAAAGAAATTCCACTTTGCAAAGTTGTGCGGGATTTTTTCATAGATCTGGGAGGGATGAATATAAAAACAAAATCTAAAAATGGAATTCAAAAGTTCCCCCCCCAATATTGTACTTGCCACCAGAGATCAGTATAATAATGCCATGCAGACACAAAACAAGACGATTTTCACAAAGGTACTGAAGAAAGTAACGCATTCCAGAAGTCATTTTGTAAAGTGAATATTTCGAAAGTAGAGACACTTTTTACATGGAAATAGCCTAATCTGTTCCAACCTCCCCAAAACACTCCTAAACTCTTTAAACAAACTATATCAATTGTAGCAGTTTTGATAACATAAATGCAGTTAATTTATTCGCCTTGAGATGGTGCTGGTGTATTGGCGATGCGTCCAGTGAACTTTCTTTAGGTCGTTTTATTTGAACGTTTTATTTTACATTTCCAGTGATCTAGGCATTATTTACAAGTCCACAGCAGCAATAATATTTATTATGGGATAATTTTGAGCATCTAAGTTTATGTTCAGGTTTAAGATCATGCAAAGCACTTCCTGTGTGTTGTGTTGTTTAGCCTTCTCACTAAAGTGCTAACAATACGCTAACATTGTGCTAATGACGCTAACATCAGATGCGACAGCGCACTAGTTAATTAGTGATTCAAAAGTGTTCAGCACTTTGTCTACACCAGCCCAAAGTGTTATGAATGTATTTTTATGTGAATATGTACAATGTTAGCCATGGCTAATGTCATTTTAATGAGTTTTTAATTCTACGGTGTGCATCGTTGGTTGAACGTGTGGATGAAGTGTGTAGAACTGAAAAGTGCAAGACCACAGTAAACATCTGTGCAAAAAACTCCATGTCTCTCATTTGTGGACAAAAAAAATGAATTTTTCGTTTGTAATTAGAGTTACAACTGCGCTTTAAGACTCGGTGAGATGCAGTAGTGGTCTTTTTTGTTGAGGATAAAGAATATATGCTAGTGGGTATTAGATAATAAAATATCACAAAACTAAAATGACACTATTGGTGAGCCTGTTTACAGGTTTAGCATTAGCATGAAGCTAGCAATCTTTTTGGATGGAAAAAAATGACGTAAAACAGTGCTCGGTCATCTGTGTTTGATTAACCTGGGCACAACAGACGTTTTGGCTGATAGTCTAAATCTTTATTATTAGTGGTTAATTATTATTGCTCTTATTGTTTTTTTTTTTTTATTGCCTACTTTATTATTCGCTTGATTGTGGAACGTAGTCCGCTCAGGGAAGTGAACCGAATAAGAATTTCATTGTGTAGTATTACTATGCATATGACAATAAAACTTAAATCTTAAAGGTCTGAAGGTGCCACTTAGTTGTTAAACTTTTTAAATGACCAACTCCACATCTTTTCAGTAAACAAGGTTTGTTTTGTATAATCAACGCATACATGAGGAGCAGTTTGTGTATATGTAGAACACACACACACACACATGCTCACTCACTGTGATAAATGTGCATTCATGCAAAAAACATGCCTACATGCAGACAGCGCTCCCTTTCAGGGGTTCCCGCCTGTCATGCACTGCTCATCCATGCAAACATGAAACACACAATTCCCTCTGAGGCACTCCATAAAAGTGGAACACACACACATGCGCATTCACACAAATCCACACACCTGATCTCATATACTGCGCTACTTCTGTCATGAATCAAACATGGACTCTCGCGATGTACAGGCTTGCCGATAATTGCGTTGACGGGTACGTCAGCGAACGCTCCTGTCGTTTACATTGATTGACAGCAACGTTGGGTTTAAAAAGACGACGGGTTAAGTAGAGGTGATGCCGGGCTTGGCTTTGCGAGGCCTCATTAATATAGTAGTGCAAATGTGTGTTGCGGTGAAATGTGGAAATGGATAAGGTTCAAGGGTCAATGTTTCCCTTTGCTCGCCTCCCTTATAAAATTGTCTGAGCAATCAACTTTTTGCTTCAAGGTACAGTAATACCTTTGCGCGATTCTTATCAACCAATAACTAGTCAAACAGTGAAACAATATGAAATGAATGAATGAAAATGAAGAACACATATATCTTTAGTAATAGCTGATGATGTGACATAGCTACAGGTGGCCATGGCATCCCACAAGGCTCAATGTTCAATCCCCTCCTAGTCATACGTAGCACAGATTCTCTCCTGCCATGACCCACTTCCATTGAGACTGACGAGCAATTTAGAGTAGGGATAGAAGTGCCCATTTAGGTAATATGATGAGTAATCAACAACTACCTTTTTAAAAAATCTGATGGCCAGTAATAAATCAATTCAATAACCCGCAGTTGTCAATTTGACCCAATTTGGGCCTTTGAGCTTGATACGGCAAAAACAAAGCATTCAAAGATAATACCAGGAGCCTAAAACTGACTACGAATTTTCAAAAACGGCACTATGCGTTCATTTCTAAATGATTGCAAATGGGAGCTAGAGTTTTATACTAGGGATCAGTACAATAGTTAACAGCAAAATTAAACTATTCATTTCAATTTTCGGTTAACTACCAGAGATTCTGCTGACCCTGTGAATACTCTGCAAATGTTGTTTTTGCTGGAAATCAAAGGCAAGGGAAATTTTAACATTTTTGTTATTTTGAAAATTTGGTTACAGTAGAAAATTTTATATTTGAGGTATTGATTTGTTTGGGTTTTCATTTAACATTTTAAGATGTGCTAATTACCCTGGGAGCGCCATACAATTTTTGTTTTTTGGTACTTTTTTATAAACAAGATGTATGTTGTAAAAACCTTATTAAAGAAAATAAACATGATGGATATCTGCAGTAATTGAATAAACATATGCTTAAACAAATTTCAACAGTTAACAATTGGAGGTTTTTTTTTTATTTTTTTATTTTGGTGCAAATATTTTCCCAATCTCTAAAAATGAATATGAGGCCCAAATATTGGTTAATGGCCTCCTTCCCTTCCAAAAATAATCAGTTTCGGCACTGAAAAAAAAACCAAACCAAAAAAAAACATGAATTTGAGTTATCTGTGAACCTAATTTGCCTGTTTTTGAAATGTGAAGCTTAAGACAGCGCTACAGTAGTTGAAAAACATTAGTGAGAACCAAGAAGCCGATACATTATTTATCAGTATCTAATTTCTGCTCTATATGAGTAATGAAATCAAGTGCAGTTTTGGTAACTTTAAGTGAGCATCTTCAATAACCGTGAAAGACTGAGGCTACATTGTCAGGAGCAGAATGAACTGCATAGTCCTCTTTGGAATGAAACATCTGCAGCGATGATAATTTTCTCTAAAAATGAAGAAAGGAACTGCAACTGTGCAGCCTACTTGCATGCATAAGCAAATCAGAGCAGGGACAATGACATTATGCAAATTAGCATGCATAATTCCACCCACTATAGACAGCAGCTATTATGAATGCTCTCAAAGACTTTTCCTGAAGTTTACTTTTTGTATCTCAACGGGTGTCACTGTTGTTGGATATTAAGTCATAGCATATGGTGTTACTTATTAAAAAAAAAAAAAAAAAAAAATCCGCAATGGGGACACGCAATTAGATAGACGAGTGTTTGACGACACCCACACGCGGCCATTTGAGCGCCGGTTTTATAACTGGAGAGCTCAACTCTTTGGACTCCACTCCCTCACATCATCGCTCTCCCATATCACACACACCTCCACAGGACTTGCTCTACCCCCCTCTGTCTCCATTAATGGAGACATACGTATATTGGACAATACTTAGATCTTTTACAACGGTGACTACATGATATTATGGATAGCATGTAGTGGCGCCCCATCACTGTTATAACAACAACAAAAAGATCTGAATATAGGCATATTTTAGGTAGTAAAGGACACTATACAGAAAAAAAATCAACTGAATTAAAGTGACCGATAAAAAGCATAGCTGGACAAGACAAGAGTTGCTATAGGAAGCTGATTAGTGGATGCAAGAAACAGGGCTGATGAAAACAGGTGGAAATGAAAACCCAATGAGAGGAAAAACATGAAACAAAACGA